>NW_026365845.1:39725-44668 GCF_001194135.2 Octopus bimaculoides | reverse complement strand
AATTCCATGAGTAGTCTGTTCGGTTGGAATTCATTGATGCGTTGCAAGTTTTACACCATTCTATATATAAATGAATCGTTTCTACATTTCTCTAATTATTTATTTGTTTTTCTCTTTTTTCCATTAATTTCTCAGCTTTTACTTGTCTCACCTGTGAAGTAGCATGGCTTAGTGGTTAGGGTAGGTACTTGCCTCATAATTGTAAGGTTGGGAGTTCGATACCCAGCAGCATGTTGTGTCCCCAAGCAACACAGTGGATTTCACGTTGCTCCAGCCACCCACTCAGCTGATAAAAATGAGTTGTACCCCTAATTCACAGAGCCATCCTTGTCGTATAATGTGTCACACTGGATCGCCACTGAGGACTATGTTAAGGGTAAGGTAACTGTGGAGTACTCAGCCACTTGCGTGTTAATTCCATGAGTAGTCTGTTCGGTTGGAATTCATTGATGCGTTGCAAGTTTTACACCATTCTATATATAAATGAATCGTTTCTACATTTCTCTAATTATTTGTTTGAGTGTGTCTATATGGGTTTGTGTGACTCCGTACGTGCATCTGTTATGTGTGGATGTGTCACCCTATGTCCTTGTGCGTGTGTGCGTTTCCGTCTCCTTTTATGTATGTAAGTGCTTGCGTTTGTCCGTATTACCTATGTATCTATATATATGTATGTAGTCGTCTACACAACAGCCTACTAACAAATCTACCTGTATATATATATATATCGGAGTATCACTACCTTCTACGTGTACCTCTTATTTAGTACGTGGGTGTTTATTCATTTATGAGGAAGTACTTCTGTATTTAAGTGTTGGGCGCTTGGATAAAACATGGATGTCAAGTCGGCCCAGTGTGCAATTGGAAACTGAATCGGTGTGTTAATTAATAAGGCATTAAAACAAAATGACCCTCCCCAGATACAAAATATGCTTCAACACACCAATTCACATAAAGAATCTTGCAAACCAAATACAAAAACGAAATTAAGTAATGTGGTATACTTCAATCGATTCCCTCTCATTTTACTAATTAATTACGCCGTTTTACTCTCATTTTACAAATTAATTTCCTTTATATAACACGTAACAGCCGATCATAGATTTTCATAAACAACAGATCAACATTTCAGTTTGGAAGTTCTTATTTAAGACGAGGAAATATATTTTCCTGATGTTATTATATTTTCGCTACGAAGTAATTGCTGTAACATCGAGATAATTCTATTATTTACATTTTTGTTACTAGCCTTAAAGCATATCTTAGTCAACTTACCGTGTTCCGATGACCGATAATTAATCAGTCAGTCACCGTTAATTAACCAGTAATTAATAATTTGAACGGTGTTTGATTGAAGTGTTGTTGAAGTTATTTCCCTTTAAAGGATTGTATTTCTTGAATTCCCCAATAGATGGCTCTACTGACTGGCCTGTCTCATTCCGTTTATTACCTATTACCTCCTTATCTGACAACCTTTCGTTGCACTTCCAGAACATTCGGGACATTTCCCCTTGTTATCATTCCCCCACATTTCACCCAGGGTTAATGATTAGTGTCCCTGTAACCGTTCTTCCAGTTGGGTCGGGGGCAACATTCCCTTTGAGATCTCTGTAAGGTCATGGATCCAGTGTCTCTCTCACCTGCTCAAGCCACCGACTCTTTAACCTCCTCCCATCACATCATAATCAATATAACCTTTACAGGTGGATGGGTGGGGCATACACGTATGTGTTTATTAGTGTGTTGTGTTTCTTTTATGCTCTGGTTAATTTCTTGGGGCATTTATGTATGCAGTAGGGGTACAATATATGTCGGGGCTTTCCAATGCAATAAAAGTTATCCCCCTTCACATGGATCTATTTCCCCAATTCTCCACAAGATAGCCCTACTGACCGGCTGGATTCGCTCCAGTGATTTTCTTTGCCCAATTCTCTCTATCTCCGTTCCTTTCAACCACTTGAACCAACCCATTGTCAAATTCTCACCAATGTTAAAAAGGAGCGGATTCCGTTCTAGCTACTGTGACAGTAAATGGGTGCACCTGTTACCTGTGTGTGTGGGGGGGATTATATACACACAGTATTACACACATATATATAGGCAATCCGAGTTAGTGGTTGGAATAACCATCTAAGGAATAAGAATACCAGTTCTTGCTACCAGTACCATTTAACTATGTCAACCCTGGGCTTGGGTATGCAAGCACACTATGCTTTGAAATGGTCCGTGATGCGTGTTGTGTGACCATCTATTATCGACTCATATCGGAAGGCTGACATAATATGTAATGTACCAGTTGCAAAAAAGAAGAGACACAACTGCATAGAAGACTTATGAACGATTTATTGATATTTTTACATGCATCTGTGTGGGTTGTATGTTTTCTGTTAACCATGGCGAAGTAGTAGTTCACAAACAGTGCTATGTTAGAACCTGTGCATTGTTGCTGGTGCTGTGTACGTAGAGATGTTGTTGACGATGTTGGTAACGAAGACGGATGTCTCTGGAACTAGCTGTGTCATGTGGTCGGAGGCTGGACCTTAGAAGGTCCAGAACCAAAGACTTCGAGACAAGGTAAGTTGAGATTTTATAATATAACAGCAGGCTCAAGTTGGAGTTTGGAACAGACTGTAGTGGTTAATGGTGTATCAGAAAGTGTTAAGGTAAACAGATGAGATAGGCATGTGGATGCCTTCGAAGTAAATAATAGAAAGACATTGATTTATAGTTTAAATAATTTATTTACTGGACTTGCATTTGCTGTTGGTATACACAATTCTTCACTACATGCATTTGTCATCAACTGCTACGAGTTGAGGGGCATAAAAACAGGGTACATCTGTGGATGTGATGATGTGGTAGAACTGAATAGGTTTTGTGTCTGTGTGTGTGTCATTCATCTGAGAATGACTGAAACAAGTAAAAAGAGTAGTTATTGCTGGGGGATGTGGTGGATGATGATGAAAACACAACATAGACAAAATGAAGATCAGTTTAACCTTTTATTTATTATTCTTATTTCTTTATTTTCTCAGAACAAATTCCTCAAAAATCCCACACAATCATCTTCAGAAACCAAAGTCATCACTGTGTTCATATATTTTACGTATATACATGATATTGGGGTTGATATTGATGGATTTCATGTTGACATTGATGAAATTGAAGTTGATAATGTCAAATTTGAAGAGGGGTAAAACAACCTGTTTTATAAGAGACAAAATAGACATAATTGTTGTCCTGTCGTAATAAATTTTAATATTCATACCGTTACACTTGTGTGTGAATACTCACATGTGTACCCAAGTGGCGTTTTTGAAAGACAGACTCACCACATATCACAATATGGCCTCTCTCCTGTATGAATGCACTGGTGTCTAGTTAAGTCACTACTTTGAGAGAATGATTTACCACAGATATCACAATGATATGGCCTCTCTCCTGTATGAATGCACGGGTGGATAGTAAAGGCACTGCTTCTAGAGAACGATTTACCACATGTATCACAGTGATGTAGTTTCTGTGATTTCATGTGATTGGATTCAGAAAATAGATTTCCCACAAGTATCACACTGTTGTGGGTTATTCCCCAGTATGAATACGTTTGTGTTTAGTCAAATTACTATTTTGAGGGAATGATTTACCACAGATATCACAATGATATGGCTTCTCTACTGTGTGCGTAGTTATGTGATAAGTTAAGGAGCATCTATGAGCGAATGATTTATCACAGATATCACAGTGGTATGGCTTCTCTCCTGTATGAATGCGCTTGTGACTAGTCAAGTCACCACCACAAGAGAATGATTTACCACAGATATCACAGTCATATGGTTTTTCCCCAGTGTGAATACGCTTGTGTCTAGTCAAAGGACTATTAGAAGAGAAGGATTTACCACAGATATCACAATGATATGGTTTCTCTCCTGTATGAACACGTTTGTGTGATTTCATATGACCAGACACAGAAAATAATTTACCACAGATGTCACACTCATATGGTTTCTCCCCAGTATGAATACGTTTGTGATTCGTCAAGGAACAGTTTTCAGAAAATGATTTTCCGCAGATATCACAATGAAATGGCTTCTCTCCTGTGTGAATACGCTTGTGACGAGTGAAAGAGTTATTTCCAGGAAATGATTTACCACAGATATCACAGTCATATGGTTTGACTCCAGTATGAATACGTCTATGCCTGGTCAAGTGATTGCTTTTAGAAAACGATTTACCACAGAAGGTACAGTGATATGGCTTCTCCCCTGTATGTATGAGTTTGTGTTTAGTCAAGTAACTACTACAAGAGAGTGATTTACCACAGATATCACAGTCATATGGATTTTCCCCAGTATGAATAAGTTTGTGTACATTCAGGGGACTGTCAGAAGCGAATGATTTACCACAGATATTACAATGATATAGCTTCTCCCCTGTATGGATATGTTTGTGTCTTCTCAAGTGACAGGCCCGAGAGAATAATTTACCACAGATATTGCAACGGTGTGGTTTTTCTCCTGTGTGTGTACGTGTGTGAGTTGTTAAGTTACTCTTCTGAGAGAATGATTTACCACAGGTAATACAAAGAAATGGCTTCTCTCCTGTTTCAGGGTTTTTCGGTTTGGTTGAATTATCCATTATGAGAGAATAATTAGTCATACATATCACAATTTTTCATTTCTATGAATATGTTTGGGTGAAATTGAATCACAATTTCCAGAGAATAATTTAATGCTGTGTTTCTTTCATTTGTGATCTTACTTCATATCTAAAACTGCAGATGGAAACTGTCAACTCTTTGGTAAAGTTTATCCAAGCTTAATTAACCTGTAAAGCAGTCATCTCTTCTACATTCCAGAGAGCAAAGACAAGGAAAATATTTCGCTGTCGTCTTTCAGAGATTATATTTTTGTAAAGAAGTTGATGTATTGATGAATGCTCCTTAT
>NW_026365845.1:37847-39433 GCF_001194135.2 Octopus bimaculoides | reverse complement strand
CTAATTATTTATTTGTTTTTCTCTTTTTTCCATTAATTTCTCAGCTTTTACTTGTCTCACCTGTGAAGTAGCATGGCTTAGTGGTTAGGGTAGGTACTTGCCTCATAATTGTAAGGTTGGGAGTTCGATACCCAGCAGCATGTTGTGTCCCCAAGCAACACAGTGGATTTCACGTTGCTCCAGCCACCCACTCAGCTGATAAAAATGAGTTGTACCCCTAATTCACAGAGCCATCCTTGTCGTATAATGTGTCACACTGGATCGCCACTGAGGACTATGTTAAGGGTAAGGTAACTGTGGAGTACTCAGCCACTTGCGTGTTAATTCCATGAGTAGTCTGTTCGGTTGATTGAATAAACTGAAACATAGATGCCAGTCACTGTTTGACCCAGTGGACTGTGGCCATGCTGGAATACTTCTCGGAAGGTTTCAGTTGAACAAATCAACTCCAGTAAGTATATGAGACTCCTGGATCTAGGTTAGAAACCGGTTCTTTCTCTATTGGCAAGAAATCTTGATATAAACTGAATAACAACGTCCATACATGTATACACATGCACGCTGATGCACACGCATGTGCACCAACAAACAACGAACAGAAACAGCTCCGATAGTGGACACAGTCAGCAACTATTGAAAAGGTTACATGCCGTAACGAAAATTTTAGAAAAGAATGTATATATTAACGAAATTAGCCTCCCCACACACAACAAAATATGCTTCAACACACGAATTCACACAAAGAATCTTGCAATCCAAATGCAAAGACCAAATTAATGTCGTATAATACTTCAATCGGTTTCTTCTCATGTTACTGTTGTGCTTGCATTTTATTAGGGTCTTCTCTCGTACGTCCCAGCAATATTCCTTTTTGTTACGAGTGGCTATGGCTTCTACCAGACGGTTTTACTCTCATTTTACAAATTAATGTTCTTTATATGACCCGTAACTGCCAATCATTCGTTTTCATAAACAACAGATCAATATTTCAGTTTGGAAGTTCTTATTTAAGACGAGCAAATATATTTTCCTGATGTTTTAATGTTTTCGATTCGAAATAATTAACGTAACATCGAGAGGTTCACATAATTCTATGATTTGCAATATTATTAGTAATATTATCATCATCATTAGAGTCTTAAAATAAATTTTATTAACTTACCGTGTTCAGATACAAACTGCGAGTCAGTGATCGCTAATTAATCAAATTAATTAATAATTGGTGCTTGGTTGAAAGTAGTGTAGAAGTTATTTCCCTTTATATGATTGTATTTCTTCAATTCTCCAATAGATGTCTCTACTGACTGGTTGGATTCGTTCCAGCATTTTTGTCTGTCCCATTCTAATAACTTTATTTATTTATTTATTTTTTTTACTTGTTTCAGTCATTTGACTGCGGCCATGCTGGAGCACCGCCATTTTAGTCGAGGGAAAATCGACCCCAGGACTTATTGGTCCAGATGGACTATATGTAATCTGAACCTTTACCCCCCCACCTTATTTATTTATTTATTATTTTTTTTATGGAATCCCACATTTTAGGCTATGGAGATTCCGATTCTGAAAAAAAAATTCAAAATTTCGAT
>NW_026365845.1:33938-37685 GCF_001194135.2 Octopus bimaculoides | reverse complement strand
CCACCAAGCAGGCTATTTACATGCTAGAAATAACAGCCAAATCTCCACAAAACTGCGATAACATAAAGCAAGAAATGTGTAATCAATCTACTCACCTTTCTGCAGAGATTTCTTTCAGAGTAATTTCCCCACAGTAATATGAAATTAGAGTGTGTTTTTTTAATTTTTTATTTCATAAATATATGAGTTTTGTCAGAATCGGAAACTCCATAGCCTAAAACGTGGGATTCCGTAAAACAAAAAAGAAAATTAAGGGGGAAAGGTTCAGATTACATATAGTCCATCTGGACCGATAGCTCTACTGACCAGTTCGATTAGTTACGAGGTTTCTCTTCGTTTTCTTCTGTCAATATCTGCGTTATGTGTCTCAAGGTGCTCGTTTGAGAAAATGATTTAATACAGAACTCATATTGATATATCTTCTCTCCTGTATGAATGGAGGCGCAATGGCCTAGTGTTTAGGGGCAGCGGACTCGCTGTCATAGCATCGCCGTTTCGATTCCCAGATCGGGTGTTGTGAGTGTTTATTGAGCGAAAACACCTAAAGCTCTGGGAGAGAGAAAAGTAGTATTGAAGGAGTGTGATTTTGTGCTAGTGTCTAGATATAGAATAAAAAAAAAAAACGAACACAAAATGGTTAGAAGCAAACTTTTTATTCATTATTCTTTTTCAAGAAATTGCAACACAGGAACTTTCAGTAATTAAGTTATCTCAGAGTAAAAATGTTTGCAGTTGATGGCATCAAAGTTAATGAAAGTAAAAAAGCCTGTGTTTTAGCAGACCAAATAGTGTTAATTATGTTTCAATAAATTTTAACACAGATACAGTTACACTTGTGTGTTAATACCTCCATGTGTATGCATGTAGCATTTTCAAGAGAATGATTTGCCATGGCATCCCTTTATAGGAATTCATTCACGGACAGTTAAGTCTATGCAAGAATGATTTACCACACACATGGACCATGACATAGGTTCTGTCTGGTATGAACATTTTAGTGTAGAGTTAAAACACCATATACAAAAGTGAATTACAACAGCTAACGAAGGTTAAGGCTTTTCTCTTGTATGTGTATGTTCGTGACTAGTCAAGTGACTCCTTTGAGAGAAAGATTTACCACAGATATCACAATGATATGGTTTCTCTCCTGTATGAACGCGATTGTGAGTAACCAATTGACTATTGAGAGAGAACGATTTACCACAGAAATCACAATGATATGATTTCTCTCCTGTATGTGTAAGTTTGTGGTTAGCCAAATGACTTCTTTGTGAGAATGATTTACTACAGATATCACAGTGATATGGTTTCTCTCCTGTATGTGTAGGTCTGTGCTTGATCAAGTGACTGTTTTGAGAGAATGATTTACCACAGATATCACATTGAAATGGTTTCTCTCCAGTATGAATGCGTTTGTGATTAGTCAAATGACTATTACGAGAGAATGATTTACCACAGATACCACAATGATATGGTTTCTCCCCTGTATGAATATTATGTTTAGTTAAAACATTACCTTCAGAAAATGATTTACTGCAGAGATTACAATCATATGGTTTTCCCCTAGTATGAATATATCTGTGACTAAGCAAGTGACCATTTTGAGAGAATGATTTACTACAGATATCACAGGAATATGGCTTCTCTCCTGTATGTGTACGTTTGTGTGTAGTCACCACATCCCTCTGAGAGAATGATTTACCACAGATATCACATTGATATGGTTTCTCTCCTGTATGAATGCGTTTGTGGTTAGTCAATTGACTGTTAAAAGAGAATGATTTACCACAGATATCACAATGACATGGCTTCTCTCCTGTATGTGTAGGTTTGTGATTTGTCAAGTGACTTCTTTGAGAGAATGATTTACCACAGATATCGCAATGATACAACTTCTCTCCTGTATGTATAGTTTTGTGATCATTCAAGTGACTTCTTTGAGAGAATGATTTACCACACATATTACAGTGAAATGGTTTCTCCCCTGTATGAACACGTTTGTGAATAGTCAACTGGCTATTTCCAGAGAATGATTTACCGCAGATATCACAATGATATGGCTTCTCTCCTGTATGTGTAGTTTTGTGATTAGTCAAGTGAGTACTTTGAGAGAATGATTTACCACAGATATCACAATGATGTGGTTTCTCTCCAGTATGAATCTTCATATGGTTAGTTAAAACTTTACGTTCAGAGAATGATTTACCACAGATATCACAGTGATATGGCTTCTCTCCTGTATGTGTACGTTTGTGCCTAGTCACAACACTCCTCTGAGAGAATGACTTACCACAGATATCACAGTGATATGGTTTCTCTCCTGTATGTGTAAGCTTGTGTCTTGTCATAACACTCCTGTGAGGAAATGATTTACCACAGATATCACAGTGATGTCCCTTTTCCTCTGCATCAAGGTTTTCTGGTTCAGTTGAATTATTCATTATGAGAGAATCATTTATTATACATATCACAGTGATAATGTGTTTTTCATTTCTATGAATAAGTTTATGTTCCGTTGTGTCACTACATTGAAAGGATAATTTAATACATTGTTTCTTTCATCCACGATCTTACTCGATATCTAAAACAGCAGATGGAAATTGTCAACTCCTTTGTAAATTTATGGAACTTTAATTAACCTGGAAAGCGATCACCTCCTCTACATTCGAGAGAAAGAAAAATATTTGGTTGTTCTTTGTTCTAGACTGTATTTATATAAAGAGGTTGACTTATTGATGAATGCTCCTTATAAATATATCGTCTTGTTTTAGTTGATGTAAGTTGATGAGAATATCAAAGGTATTTCTGAATGGAGAGATTTCTTTCACGTCAACATGATGTGATATTCTGAAATAGGAAAAGAAGCAGTAAGATAAAGCGGATAGTTAAACAACATAGTAATTCAACATTGCAGATTTTACATCATTAACATTGTCATACGTTTACCGTCCATGCTTGCATAAGTCGGAGTTCATTGACAGATGGAAAAATTTGGCATACCAACACAAATGTTCTCCCCACTAACCGGTAGGTCCTTCTCTGCAGACCTAGTTAGCGAGAATATAAAAGACCCCGTTTATATTTCGTCTATCATGATTTGGTGCCCAAAACGTCTTTACTTTGAAAGTACGACTGTCACTGGAGTCAACTTTGCCTTTTATCCTTTCGAGGTAAATAAAATAAGCAGTAGAGCACTGGAGTCCCTGTAATTAAGTGATCCCCTTCCACCAAAGTTCAGGTTTTGCGCTTAATGTACAAACAAATCATTATTATTATTATTATCGTCATCAACATTATCATTTTATACACCCCGAAAGAATGAAAGGTAGAGTCAACATACACACACGGAGAGGTACACACAGAAATCAACACACCCACACATACGTGTGTATATATATATATATATATATATATATAAACAAAAATGGGCACTGGTCATGCTATCAGCTGTCAGAAGTGAAAGTGCTCACTGCTAGTGAAGTATCTGTCTGTCTGCCTGTTGCTGGTTTGAGTCGATTCTTTGGCTACTGACAGTTAATACCATGACTGGCCGGAGCGAGCTATTGGCTTACTTACTTACTGATATCTATCTACTATCTATCTATCTATCAATCACTCGTCCACCTTATTAGAAAACACAAATTTAATATAAAAACATATTTCCTGAAATTGCAAATTATTTAAAATATAAAAATATAATTTTCAACAGAGAGAATTTATCAAAATAGAAAACAAATGAAGTTTGAA
>NW_026365845.1:32769-33894 GCF_001194135.2 Octopus bimaculoides | reverse complement strand
CACGTTTTAGGCTATGGAGATTCCGATTCTGAAAAAAAAATTTTTGAAAAATTTCAATTCCCCACCCCCCACCAAGCAGGCTATTTACATGCTAGAAATAACAGCCAAATCTCACAAAACTAGTGTTAGGGTTAGGGTTAGGGTCAGGGTTACCCTGTGGATCTATATAAAAACCGGGGTGGGGGATCGAAATTTTGAAATTGAGATTTTTGAAAAATTTTTTCCAGAATCGGATTCTCCATGGTCTGAAACATAGGATTCCGTAAAAAAAACAAAATTTAAAAGTGGGGGTATACCCAGATTACATATACTCCATCTCCACCTAAAAATAAATGTGATACTTATGCTTCGTAGTACCCTTATACTCTGTGTTGTGTTTTCAAACGCATGGATATAGGTGTCGAATTTGTTCCAATACCTTCTGGAAGATCTCGTCCTTCAATTCATAATGCCACATGAATTCTATTAGATGTGTTTGCAGTGAATTCCGGGTTGTCCCATTTTCTCTTTTGTTCCTGTTCTTGGCCTGTTTCCATAGGCATTTGGTGTGATTTGTTGTGGCAAATGTAACCGGATCAACAAAGTCTATTGAATGGTTCACGGTTAAATGTCTATATCCTAGCGTGTTTAGTGTATTAGATGAACGCCAGAGGTCAGAAATTATTGTTGTTCCCGGTAATATATTTTAAATAATTCGCAATTTCAGGAAATATGTTTTTATATTAAGTTTGTGTTTTCTAATAAGGTGGACGAGTGATTGATAGATAGATAGATAGTAGATAGATATCAGTAAGTAAGTAAGCCAAAGTATCAACCCAAACCAGCAGGCAAACAGACAGATACTTCACTAGCAGTGAGCACTTTCACTTCTGACAGCTAATAGCATGACCAGTGCCAAATGCGGTACTCCAGCATGGCCGCAGTCAAAATGACTGAAATGAGTAAAAGAGTATATATGTAATTATTTGTGTGGTTTTCTAGTAAAACAAACGAGTCTAACCCATCTCAGCTTCAAAAATAAAAGTGTGGTGGCGGGGGGACATAGCTCTGGAGGCCAGAACGGATTAATACAAAGAAGAATCACTGGATTTAAGCAGACTTTTACTTCTATTTCTAGCACAATTT
>NW_026365845.1:25792-32384 GCF_001194135.2 Octopus bimaculoides | reverse complement strand
CAACAGAGAGAATTTATCAAAATAGAAAACAAATGAAGTTTGAAGTTTTAAAATAATAGGATCGACCACTCACGACTAGCTAGCGCGGACGCGCGAACTTTCGAGTAATAGATAGATAGATAGAGAGAGAGAGAGAGAGAGAGAGACAGACAGGTAATGGTATAGATATAGAAAGAGAGAGAGAAGGCGAGAGATAACTGACGTGTTTTAAAGGGAGGGGGGAAAGAGAGATAGATAGATAGATAGAGAGAGAGACAGACAGACATATAGCTCGCTCCGGCCAGTCATGGTATTAGCTGTCAGTAGCCAAAGAATCGACTCAAACCAGCAACAGGCAGACAGACAGACAGATACTTCACTAGCAGTGAGCACTTTCACTTCTGACAGCTAATAGCATGACCAGTGCCCAATAACCATTGAAGAGGTTGCAAGAAATAACGAATATTTTAGAAAATAAATTACTAAATATGTAAATACGGGGAAATCGAACCGGTGAGTGTGTTAATTAACAACGTATTAAAACAGAACGACTCTCCCCAGATACAACAAAATATGCTTCAACACACCAATTCATATAAAGAATCTTGTAACCCAAACACAAAAAACGAAATTAATGTGGTGTTCTTTAAACGGGTCTCCCTCATTTTACTCATTAATTAAACCGTTTTACTCTCATTTTACCAATTAATTTCCTTGATATCACATGTAACAGCCGATCATAGATTTTCATAAACAACATTTCAGTTTGGAAGTTTTTATTTACGACGAGCAAAATGTATTTTCCTAATGTTTTTATTTTTTTCCCTTTTCGAAATAATTACTGTAACATCGAGAAGTTCACATAATTCCATTATTAACGTAGTTATTAATGATATTATTATAATCATTCTCAACTTACCGTATTCAGACAAAAACTGCGAATCAGCGACCGAATGACTAATTAGTCTAAATAAATAATAACAACGATGTTTGGCAAACCCCTTCACATGCAAAGTACTCCCAGTCAAGAACTCCGCATACCGGAAACCAGCAAGTGTATGACGTCATCAGGAGAGAGTGCGCGCCGTAACGCGGGTCTACCTCTCGACAACCCCAACGAAGTGTTGTAGAAGTTATTTCCCATTGTTTGATTGCATTTCTTCTTTTCCATTCAGGCCATATGTTGGATGGTTCGACTGGAGCTGACAAGGCCTTCAGCTGCACGAGTTCCCCTTGTCTGTTTTGGTTTGTTTTCCACTGCAGAATGCATTTCCTAATGTTAACCATTCTACAGAGTGCACTGGGTGGTTTTTTTGTTTTTTTTGTTTTCTTTTTTCAGTGACAGTTTTTATGTCACCAGTGATTTCTGTGCGACGACAAAAGCCAACAGGGTCCACCAAGCCCCTTACAAGAGAAAATAGCCCACAACTGGGACAGAGGAAAGTAGTTTTGAAGAAGTGTGACGTTGAGCAAGTTGAAAGGTTTCAGGTATAAAGGAGACAGCGTCCAGATACACAGTAACACAACAAACACAAAATAAACTATTTATTCATTATTCTTTTTAAAGAAATTCCTCAAAGTCCAGCCAAAGGCATTTTCAGCACCCATGCCAACGTCGTCTCCATCATTGGACACGAAACTCAGCTTGCGAAGACTTACTGGGGCAAGCGAAAGCGAAATCAGGATGGCACCTGTGCCCAGCGTCTCCTTTCTGGCACTTGTGCGCGCGGCATGTGTAAGGACTTTCGAGCGAGATCGTTGCCAGTGCCCCTGGACTGGCTCTTGTGCGGGTGGCACATAAAATACACCATTTTGAGCGTGGCCGTTGCCAGTACCGCCTGACTGGCCTTCGTGCGGGTGACACGTAAAAGCACCCACTACACTCTCGGAGTGGTTGACTTTAGGAAGGGCATCCAGCTGTAGAAACTCTGCCAAATTCGATTGGAGCCTGGTGTAGCCATCTGATTCACCAGTCCTCAGTCAAATCGTCCAACCCATGCTAGCATGGAAAGCGGACTTTAAACGATGATGATGATGATGAAGTTATGTCAGTGTCAATATTTTTAGAGATGACGACAAATTTGTGATAGACATTAACAGTATCGAAGTTAATGATGTCAAAGTTGATGGAGGAAAAAAGCCTGTGTTTTAGCAGACAGAATAGTGTTAATTGTTGTTATATTTTAATAAAATTTAACACTGATACAGTTACAAGTTTGTGTGAATACCCACATGTGTACACATGTGGCTTTATCGAGAGAATGATTTGCCAGAGATGTCACAGTGACATGGCTTCCCTCTTGTAGGAATTCATTCATGGACATTTTAAGTTAGGTCTATGAGAAAATGACCATGACATAAGTTCAGTCTGTCGAGAATATTTGCACGTATAATTAAAACACCATTTACAAAAAAATGAACTGCAATAGCTAATGCCTGGTTACGGCTCCTCTCTTGCATGTGAAGGTTTGTGATTAGTCAAGTGACTTCTTTGAGAGAATGATTTACCACAGATATTACAGTGATATGGTTTCTCTCCTGTGTGAATGCGTTTGTGATTAACCAATTGACTATTACGAGAGAATGATTTACCACAGATATCGCAATGATACGCTTTCTCTCCTGTATGTGTAAGTTTGTGGTTAGCCAAGTGAGTACTTTGAGAGAATGATTTACCACAGATATCACAATGATAAGGTTTTTCTCCTGTATGAATGCGTTTGTGATTAGTTAATTGACTATTACAAGAGAATGATTTACCACAAATATCACACTGATATGTCTTCTCTCCAGTATGAATATGCTTATGTTTAGTTAAAACGTTATTTTCAGAGAACGATTTACCACAGATATCACAGTGATATGGCTTCTCTCCCGTATGAACACGTTTGTGTCTAGTTAAAATACTCGTTTGCGAGAACGATTCACCACAGATATTACAACGATATGGTTTCTCTCCTGTATGAATACGTTTGTGAATAGTTAAATTGCTAGCTGCAGAAAATGATTTACCACAGATATTACAATGATATGGTTTCTCTCCTGTATGAATACGTTTGTGCTGTTTCATGTTTCCAGCTGCATAAAACGATTCATCGCAAATATCACAATTATAAAGCTTCTCTCCTGTGTGAATGCGCTGGTGTTTAGTTAAATTACCCCTTTCAAAAAATGATTTACCGCAGATCTCACAGTGATCTGGTTTCTCTCCTGTATGAACACGCTTGTGTTTAGTCAAGTGACTATTTTGAGGGAATGATTTACCACAGATATCGCAGTGATATGGTTTTTCTCCAGAATGAATACGCGAGTGAGTAGTCAAGTTACCATGACAAGAGAATGATTTACCACAAATATCACAATGAAATGGCTTCTCTCCCGTATGAATACGTTTGTGTGTTTTCAAGTGACTGGCTCGAGAGAATGCTTTACCACAGATATTGCAATGATGTGGCCCTTCTCCTGTATGTGTATGTGTGTGACTAGTTAACTTACTATTGTGAGGGAATGATTTACCACGGATATCACAATGAAATGGCTTCTCTCCTGTATGTGTACATTGGTGTCTAGTTAAGTCACTCCTTTGAGAGAAGGATTTACCACAGATATCACAGTGATATGGTTTCTCTCCTGTATTAGTGTTTTCTGGTTTAGTTAAATTATTCATTATGAGAGAATTATTTATCACACATATCACAGTGATAATGTGTTTTTCATTTCTATGAATAAGTTTATGTTCCGTTGTGTCACTACATTGAAAGGATAATTTAATACAATGTTTCTTTCATCCACGATCTTACTCGATATCTAAAACAGCAGATGGAAATTGTCAACTCCTTTGTAAATTTATGGAACTTTAATTAACCAGGAAAGCGATCACCTCCTCTACATTCCAGAGAAAGAAAAATATTCTGCTGTTCTTTGTTATAGACTGTATTTATATAAAGAGGTAGACTTATTTATGAATGCTCCTTATAAATATATCGTCTTGTTTTAGTTGATGTAAGTTGATGAGAATATCAAAGGCATTTCTGAATGGAGAGATTTCTTTCACGTCAACATGTTGTGATATTCTGAAATAGGAAAAGAAGCAGTAAGATAAACTGGATAGTTAAACAACATAGTATTAATATGACCTTAAAGTAAATCTTTGTCAACTTTCCGTTTTATCAATGCCTCATAAAAAACAACATTAATTAATGTGGCGTTCTTCAATAGGTTTCCCCTTATTTTACGAATTAATTACACTGTTTCACTCTCATTTTACCAATTAATTTCTTTTATATCATGTAGTGACGGGTAGCGGACTCGCGGTCATAGGATCGCGGTTTCGATTCCCGGACCGGGCGTTGTGAGGGTTTATTGAGCGAAAACACCTAAAAGCCCCACGAGGCTCCGGCAGGGGATGGTGGTGAACCCTGCTGTACACTTCCACCACAAACTTTCTCCCACTCTTTCTTCCTGTTTCTGTTGTGCCTGTAATTCAAAGGGCCAGCCTTGTCACACTATGAATATCCCCCAAGAACTACGTTAAGGGTACACGTGTCTGTGGAGTGCTCAGCCACTTGCACGTTAATTTCACGAGCAGGCTGTTCCGTTGATCGGATCAACTGGAACCCTCGTCGTCGTAAGCGACGGAGTGCCAACAACAACAAATCATATGTAACTGTCGATCATAGATTGCCAAAAACAAATCAACATTTCAATTTGGAAGGCGAGGGGAAATATATTTTCATTTTAGCGTCGAATTAATTACTTTACGATCGAAAGGTTCACATAATTCTATCATTTACATAATTCTATCATTATTATTATTAGTAATATTAACACCATTACAGCCTTAAAGTAAATCTTTGTCAACTTACCGTATTCGGATACGAACACCGAGTCACTAATTGGCAATTATCGTCCTAATTACCAATTCAATGGAACCGAGGTTAAAATGTAGTGGAAGTAGTTTCCCTTTATATGATATTACTTGCCTTCGCCAATAGATGGCGCTACTTGATTGGTTTGACATGTTTCCGTGTCTTTCTTTGTCTGGTTCTGTCAAAAACTTCACTTTGAACTTTCGTAATAAAATTTTCACCAGATTATTTTAAGAATGTGTTGTGTAGTAATATATTCTGCTACAAAACACTGTCCCCTGATACAGGAACCATGTTAAGAACAGTTAGCGTAATTTATAAGGGTTTTTTTTTTTTTTTTACCTCTCAAATTCGTTATGGTCCGGCGTCAATCTCAATTCCATCATAGTCAATTTCGACAGAAGGCTTTTTTCCATGATCATACAATGACATCAGTAATTATTTGTCACAGAAGTGTAAATTAATGTAAATATTAACGACTTTGTATAATAAAAATAGCTGTTTCGTTATACCTCGGCAAAGTTGTCAACGAACTGTCATTTAGATCAGCTGTTTTGTTCGTTAATTTCCGTAAATTTTTATTTATTTATTTAATTTTGTTTTAAAGTGAAAGAAAAGGTGTATGAATGTGTATACGAAATGGACGTCTGTGTATTTGTAAGTATATGTGTGTCAGAGAGAAAGCGTGAGTGCCACATAAGCATATATGAGAACACGCACACGTACATACAAAAAAAGATGTATGTGTTTGTATTGATGTATGTACGTATACATCACAACACAACCCTTCACTCACTCTCTCTCACATACACGTCTATTTCATATACACATACATACGTCTTTCACTTTAAAACAAAAATAAAGAAATAAAAAAAATTACGGAAATTAACGAACGCAGATGACAATTCTGCAAGTCAAAACGAAAGATCGCCCGACCCGTGACCCGTTGGGTCACCGGGAAACTAAGTTTCCCAGCAACAGAGTTCTGTGACGAGGGTTGGAAAAATTTGGCTGCTATTTCTTGCACGCCCTGCTACCACGTAACACGTATTTCGGGTCCTTTATCGCAAATAGCTGTTACGTAGTAGCAGGGCGTGCTAGAAATAGCAGCAAAATTTTTGAAGGTGAGTTACGTTGAATGCACTCGAAAAAAAAAAAACGATTTCACGCTGAGGTTAGAAAATATCTACGTATTTTTAAAGTCATTTTTGCTTTAGAATATTTTTTAAATATGTTAAAAAAAATTTTTTTGTGATGGTATATTCACTTGAAAATAATTTTAAGAAATATCAAAATATTGACTGCTGAAAGAAATTTAAAATATATACTAGTAGAAAGCTCTGTGATGATAATGATATCGATCATCAAAGCAGTCTATCATGGACCAATAGCTGGATTACTAGCTCCCAATTTGAAGGGTATGCGTTTGCAATCCAGGAGCAGGAAATATCAACCAAGTACCTGATGCACAAAAGGAACAGAGATGCAGGAAAAGCCATAAAATGTGACGAGTGCAGACTTTGTGGAGTACATACTCAAGAAATCACCCACATCATTTCCTCTCTTCTATTTGTTAATACTGTCTCAACTGGCACTGAGGTGAGGAAGTCAATACAAGTCCAACAAATATATATGTGGCTGTGTGGTAAGTAGCTTGCTTACAAACAACATGGTTCCGGGTTCAGTCCCACTGTGTGGCACCTTGGGCAGGTGTCTTCTGCTATAGCCTCGGGCCGACCAAAGCC
>NW_026365845.1:25256-25782 GCF_001194135.2 Octopus bimaculoides | reverse complement strand
GCAGGTGTCTTCTGCTATAGCCTCGGGCCGACCAAAGCCTTGTGAGTGAATTTGGTAGATGGAAACTGAAAGAAGCCTGTCGTATATATGTACATATATATATGTATGTGTATATATGTATTTGTGCTTGTCCCCCACCATCGCTTGACAACTGATGCTGGTGTGTTTATGTCCCCGTCACTTAGCGGTTCGGCAAAAGAGACTGATAGAATAAGTACTAGGCTTACAAAGAATAAGTCCTGGGGTCGATTTGCTCGACTAAAGGCAGTGCTCCAGCATGGCCACAGTCTATGACTGAAACAAGTAACAGAGTGAAATAGTATATATATATACATTCTCTAACGGTTTTTTTCAAATGAATCAAGTCATAACCTTATCCATCTATTGTTTTCATACTCGGTCATAATGTCTTACGTTTAAGATGATTCCCATGCTTTCCCTGATGAGAAGGTTACAATTTTAACATCACAGATCCCTATGGATCACACAGGTTGTAATCCTTTGAAACATATGTAGGAATAAAGTA
>NW_026365845.1:19899-24728 GCF_001194135.2 Octopus bimaculoides | reverse complement strand
ATATATATATATATATATATATATATATACATATATATACATATGCATGAAGTAGCCAGCTCACACTGTAAACTGGTTATCCTTAGGAAGAAATACAGCTGAAATCCGACTGGAATCTAGTGCAGCACATGTCACATTGTCCCACTCAGCTGCATGGAAAATATCGCTAAAGGATGACTATGATGATAATGAAAATACAACATAGACACTATCAATATCAGTTTAACCATTTATTCATTACTTCCATTTCTTTGCTCTCTTCTAACGATTTCTTCAAAAATCCAGAACAATCCTCTCCAGAAACCAAAGTCATCACTGTGTTCATACGCTTCCATATGTAGATGATATTCAAGTTGACATTGTTGAATTTGATGTTGACAACGATGAAATTGAAGTTGATAATGTCAAATTTGAAGAGGGAAAGATCCTTGTCTTTTAGCAGACAAATTATTCATAATTGTTGTCGTGTTGTAATAAATTTTGATATTCGTATAGTTACACTTGTATGTGAACACTCACACGTTTACATAAGTGACTCTTTTTCAGAGAATGTTTACCACAGATATTGCAGTGATAACTCTCACATTTTCCCATAATGAATAACTTAACTAAACCAAAAAACACCTTCATATAGGGGAGAAGCCATATCACTGTAATATCTGTGGCAAATTGCTCTCTCAAAGTAGTAATTTAACTATACACAAACGTACACACACAGGAGAGAAGCTATATCATAATGATATCTGTGGAAAATCATTCTCTGAATCCAGTAACTTGAAATCACACAAATGTATTCCTACAGGGAGAAGCCATATCATTGTAATATCTGAGGTAAGACATTCTCCCAAAGTGGAGACTTGACTAAACACAAATGTACCCATACAGGAAAGAAGCCATCTCATCGTAATATCTGTGGAAAATTATTCTCTTGTAATAGTCACTTGACTAGTCACAAACGTATTCATACTGGGGAAAAAAACCCATATTGCTGTGATTATCGGTGGTAAATCATTCACTAAAAATAGTCACTTGACTAGACACAAACATATTCATCAGATGAGAAGCCATATCTTTGCGATATTTGTATTAAATCATTTCCTGCCAACAGCAATTTAACTAGTCACAAACGTATTCATTTAAGACAGAAGCCATATCATTGTGATATCTGTAGTAAATCTTTCTGTAGACGTGAGTAAACTATACATGAGCAAGTTCATACCAGTGACAAGCCATATCAGTGCAACAACTGTGGTGAATCTTTCTCTTACACAGCTAGCATAACTATACATAAGCGTATTCATACTGGAGAGAAACTATATACCTGTGATATCTGTGGCAAGTGGCTGCATGGTAAGAAGCTTGCTTCCCAACCACATAGTTCCAGGTTCAGTCCCACAGAATGGCACCTTGGGAAAGTGTCTGCTATTATATTCTTGGGCTGACCAAAGCCTTGTGGGTGGATTTGGTAGAAGGAAACTGAAAGAAGCCGGTGATGTATGTGTATATATATATATGTGTGTGTGTGTATGTGTCTATGTTGGTCCCCACATCATCACTTGACAGCCAATGTTGATGTGTTTACATCCCTGTAACCTAGTAGTTTGGCAAAAGAGACTGATAGAATAAGTACCAGGCTTACAAAGAATGAGCCCTGGGGTCAATTTGTTCAACAAAAGGTGGTGCTCCAGCATGGCCACAGTCAAATAACTGAAACCAGTACAAGAATGAAAGAATACAAGAGAGCAACCACATCATTTGCGATATTTATGGTAAATGATTCTCTCAAATTTATGGCTTAACTAGACACCAGGGCATTCATGCAGGAGAAAGCGGCATCATTGTAATATCTGTGGTAAATCATTCTCATGTAACAGTCTCTTGACTACTCACAAACGTATTCATACTGGAGAAAAACCCATTTTCTGTAAATAGGACCTTAACTAGTCACAAACGTATCCATAGGCGCAGGAGTGGTTGTGTGGTAAGTAGCTTGCTTACCAACCACATGGTTCTGGGTTCAGTCCCATTGCGTGGCACCTTGGGCAAGCGTCTTCTACTATAGCCTCGGGCCAACCAAAGCCTTGTGAGTGGATTTGGTCGACGGAAACTGAAAGAAGCCCGTCACATATATGTATATATATATATATATGTGTATGTGTGGGTATGTGTGTCTGTGTTTGTCCCCCCAACATCGCTTGACAACCGATGCTGGTGTGTTTACGTCCCCGTAACTTAGCGATTTGGCAAAAAGAGACCGATAGAATAAGTACTAGGCTTCCAAAGAATAAGTCCTGGGGTCGATCTGCTCGACTAAAGGCGGTGCTCCAGCATGGCCGCAGTCAAATGACTGAAACAAGTAAAAGAGTAAAGAGTATACAAGAGAGAAGCCCTATCATTGTGATATGTGTGTGATATTGTGATATCATTGTATTATCTGTGGTAAATCATTCTCTCAAAATAGTCAGTTGACTAATCACAAACGTATTGATACTGAAGAAAGATCATATTATTGTAATATCTGTGGTAAATCATTTTCGGAAACCGGTCACTTGAAAAACACAAATGCGTTCATGAAGATAAGCCATATTGTGATATCTGTGGGGAATCATTTTCTTCAAAACAGCTGTTGGACCACATGGTTCCAAGTTCAGTTCCAATGTGTGGCACCTCGAGCAGGTGCCTTCAAGAATAGTCTCGGTTCGACCAAAGCCTTGCGAGTGGAGTTGGTAGGCATATATAAAAGAAGACATACATATGCCGCTGTGTGTTTATCACCCAGCCACCACTTGACAATTGGTGTTGCTGTGATTACATCCCTGTAACTGAGCGGTTTGACGAGACACCAATAAAATACATACCAGGGTTTAAGATAAGTAAGTCCTAGGGTCAATACATTTGACTAAAATTTCTTGAAAGTAGTGCTCCAGCATGGTCGCAGTGTAGTGACTGAAACAAATAAAAGATACATGATTAAATGCTTTGTATAATAAAAGTCATTGCAGGTTCCAAATATTGTCAATACGTTAACATTTCTTCATCTTGTACGATGGCAGAGTCTTTCAGATTCCAGTGTTTGAATCAAGGACTCGAAAGAATTGTTCCGTCTTGAATATCAAATGGTAATACCATGGGACCGACAAGAAAGTCCTAGAAAGAGCCAACAGTCAAAGCATGGAATCGCTCATCAGGAAACTCTGCCTTCGGTGGGTAGGACGTGTAGCAAGAATGGAAGGGTTAAGGTTTCCATACCAAGTCTTGTTCAGTGAGCTTGCTTCAGGGAAAATACCTTGGGGTTATTTTTCCCCGAAGAAAAAAATGAGCAACTGAAATGGACACTGAAAACCACTACTTCAGCCTAAATTGTTTGAAATGCAAGAGTGGGACTATACCAATTGGTGGGGTTCCACCATCATCATCATCATCATCATCGTCGTCATTTAACGTCCGCTTTCCATGCTAGCATGGGTTGGACGATTTGACTGAGGACTGGTGAAACCTGATGGCTGCACCAGGCTCCAATCCAATTTGGTAGAGTTGCTACGGCTGGATGCCCTTCTTAACGCCAACCACTCCGAGAGTGTAGTGGGTGCTTTTACGTGCCACCGGCACGAGGGTCAGCCAGGCGGTACTGGCAACGGCCACGCTCGAAATGGTGTATTTTACGTGCCACCTGCACAGGAGCCAGTCCAGGGGCACTGGCAACGATCTCGCTTGAATGTCTTTTCACGTGCCACTGGCACAAGTGCCAGGAAGGCGACGTTGGTAACGATCAACGGCCACACTCGAAATGGTGTATTCACGGTATTTCGTCTGCCGTTATATTCTGAGTTCAAATTCCACCAAGGTCGACTTTGCCTTTCATCCTTTCAGAGTCGATTAAATAAGTACCAGTTATGTACTGCAGACGATGTAATCCACTTAATCCCTTTGTCTGTCCCCTCTATGTTTAGCCCTTTGTGGGCAATAAAGAAATAATTATACCTCATCATTTAATGTCCATTTTCCAATGCAGGCATGGGTGGATCGTTTGACAGGAGCTGGCAAATCCATGGTCCACACAAGGTTCCATTATCTGTTTTGGCATGTTATCTACCACAGGAAGCATTTCCTATCGCCAACTAATTTATAGAGAACACTGGGTGTTGTTTACATCACATTAGCACCAGTGTTGATCATGTGACACCAATACCAGCGCTTATTGTGTGACAGCCTCACCAGTTCATTTTATGTGACCCCATCAGTAAAGGTTTTTACTTGCAACCATCACCAGTGCTTTTTAGCTGGTATCCCCACCCATGGTTTTTATGAGAGACCACCACCAGAGAATTTTACATGACACCATCACTGGCACTTTCTTTTGTGTGATACTATCACCAGTGCATTTTACATCACACCAGTACCAGTGGCTTTACACGGCCCCAGCACCAGGGCACTTTACATGGCACCTGCACTAGCACATTTTTCCTGGCAGCAGCATCTGTGCTTTTTCCATGGTACCATCACTGGAGCTTATGTGGTAACAGCGCTAGTACCTTAAGTGTGGCACCACTGCTTTATATGTGGCAACAGCACCTATGTTTTGTACATGATTCTGGTACTTGTGCCTTCTATGTGACACCAGCACCAGTGCTTTTTATGTGGCAACAGCACCTATGTTTTGTGCATGATTCTGGTACTTGTGCCTTCTATGTGACACCAGCACCAGTGCTTTTTATGTGGCAACAGCACCTATGTTTTGTGCATGATTCTGGAACTTGTGCCTTCTATGTGACACCAGCACCAGTGCTTTTTATGTGGCAACAGCACCTATGTTTTGTGCATGATTCTGG
>NW_026365845.1:17604-19607 GCF_001194135.2 Octopus bimaculoides | reverse complement strand
ACATGATTCTGGTACTTGTGCCTTCTATGTGACACCAGCACCAGTGCTTTTTATGTGGCAACAGCACCTATGTTTTGTGCATGATTCTGGTACTTGTGCCTTCTATGTGACACCAGCACCAGTGCTGTTTATGTGGCAACAGCACCTATGTTTTGTGCATGATTCTGGAACTTGTGCCTTCTACGTGACACCAGCACCAGTGCTTTTTATGTGGCACTAACACAAACAGGGTCACCAAGGACCTTGCTGACAAAAACACTCACAACAGGGAAGAAGGGAAGTAGTATTGAAGGGGTGTGTTTTTCTGCCAGTTGAGAGATTTAGGGTATAGAGGGCACAGTGTCTAGATATAGAGTAACAAAACAAACACAAAAATGGTTGCAGTCTAACTTTTTATTCATTATTCTTTTTTTAAAAAATTCCTCAAAGTCTAGCCAAAGGCATTTTCAGTAATCAAGTTATCTCAGAGTCAACATTTTGACAGATAATGACAAATTTGAGGTTTGACATTGACAGTATTGAAATTAATGATGTCAAAGTTGACGAGGGGAAAAAAACCCTGTGTTTTAGCAGACAAATTAGTCTTAATTGTTGTCATGTATTAAATTTTGACATGTGAATACCCACATGTGTATGCATGTGGCTTTTTCGAGAGAATGATTCACCACAGATATCACACTGGCATGGTTTCTCTCCCGCAGGAATTCATTCACATACAGTTAAGTTAGGTCTATGAGAAAATGATTTACCATAGATAAGACCATGGCACAATTTCTGTCTGGCATAAACATTTTTGTGTATAGTTAAAATACCATTTACAAAAAATGAATTACAACAGCTAATGTAAGGTCATGGCTTCTCTCCTGTATGTGTATGTGTGTGTTTAGTTAAGGCACTCATTTGAGGAAATGATATACCACAGATATCGCAATGATATGGCTTCTCTCCTGTATGTGTAAGTTTGTGATTAGTCAAGTTACCACTTTGAGAGAATGATTTACCACAGATATCACAATGATAAGGCTTCTCACCTGTATGAATGCGTTTGTGATCAGTCAAGTGACTACTTCGAGAGAATGATTTACCACAAATATCACAATGACATGGCTTCTCACCTGTATGAATACGTTTGTGCTGTTTCATATTACTGGCTTCGGAAAATGATTTACCACAGATATCACAATAATAGGGCTTTTCACCTGTATGTATACGTTCATGTGTTTTCAAGTGACCGACTTGGGAGAAGGATTTACCACAGTTTTTGCAATAATATGGCTTCTGTCCTGTATGTGTACGGTTGTGGTTAGTCAAGTCACTCCTTTGAGAAAATGTTTTACCACAGATAATACAGTGATATGGTTTCTCTCCTGTATGAGTGCATTTGTGTCTAGTTAAATGAGCATTTTCAGTGAATGATTTACCACAGATATCACAATGATATGGCCTTTCTCCTGTATGTGTACGTTTGTGTCTAGTCAAGGCACCATTTTGAGAAAATGATTTACCACAGATATTACAATGATATAGCTTCTCTCCTGTATGAATATGTTTGTGCGTTTTCAAGTGACAGGCATCAAAGAATGATTCACCACAGATATTGCAATGATATGGTTTCTCTCCTGTATGTGTACGTCTGTGCCTAGTTAACTTACTATTATGAGGGAATGATTTACCACAGATATCACAATGATAAGGTTTCTCTCTTGTATCAGTGTTTTTTCGTTTAGTTAAATGATTCATTATGAGAGAATAATTTGTCATTTATATCACAAAGACATTGTTTGTTTCATTTCCATGAATGTGTTTGTGTTCAGTTGAGTCACTATTTTCAGAGAATAATTTAATGCTGTTTCTGTCATCTGTGTAAAATTGCAGATGTAAATCATCAGCTCCTTTGGAAAGTTATCCAAGCTTAGTTAATCTTCTCTACATTCCAGACAGCGAAGACAAGAAAATGTTGCTGTTAACTCCATTGTCCAAAAGAAATATTTTTCCAGTTGTCT
>NW_026365845.1:9783-17594 GCF_001194135.2 Octopus bimaculoides | reverse complement strand
ATCAGGCACACATCTGAATGAAGAAATTTCTTTTATGTCAACATATGTGATATTCTGAAATAGGAAAAGAAGCAGTAAGATAAAATTGATATTTAACCGACATAGTAATTTAACAGCGCAAATTTTACAACAGCAACACTGTCATCCATTGATGGTCACAAACTGATTTCTATTCTTTCATTTGTTTCAGCCATTTGACTGTGGCCATGCTGGAGCACCACCTTTTAGTCGAGCAAATTGACCCCAGGACTTATTCTTTGTAAGCCTAGTACTGATTCTATCGGGCTCTTTTTTGCCAAACCGCTAAGTTACAGGGACGTAAACATACCAGCATCGGATGTCAAGTGATGGTGGGGGAAGGGGACAAACGTAAACACACAAACACATACATATACATATATACGATGGGCTTCTTTCAGTTTCCGTCTACCAAATCCACTCACAGGACTTTGGTCAGCCCGAGGCTATAGTAGAAGATTCTTATGCAAGGTGCCACGCAGTGGGAATGAACCTGGAACCATGTGGTTGCTAAGCAAGCTACTTACCACACAGCCACTCCTGCGCCTATATATCATTCCAACATACTCTGGGTATCCCAGTCTATTTTTCTATGTTTTTATGGATTATATTAGTTTTATTATCGATCCCACAGATAAAACTAAAGATTGCCTTGTTTATCATGCTACAAATCTTGCGATAAAGCCATGTGAAGACTGCTATTTCCAGCACGTTAAACAACCAGTAGAGGTTGAGTTGAGCTGCTTTTGAATTAGTTTAAAAGAGAGCAGAAAAGTTTTTCACATGTTCCTATATCATCGTAATTTATGCCACTATATTTATATCACTATATTCCACCGTCTTCGAAGAAATTTTTCACAAATTCGTATGCAATTCTAATCTACACCATCTAAAGAGTATTATAATCGTAATCTACGTCATCTGGAATGTAACCATACAAAATCTCGTTACAAAATACCAATTCTTTAGAAAGTAAAGAAGAAACAAATTCGGTGGGGCACGATTATGTATTTATACCTAGTCCGATATGTAGCTATATCAAAATTAATTAGGTAGCTTTTCTCTCATTATGTAGTAATTAAATTTAAAGCACATCTAACAATTCTGAATTACCGTTAATTCACCAAATCTTTAATCTATTTATTTTATATATAACACTTCATCCCGAAGTGTTTCTAAATATAATAGATTTAAGACGAGAAAGCATCCTTTCCCAGTGTTGTTACGTGCTTTTACTTCTATAGAATTACTGTAACTTCGAAGGGTTTACATGATTCTATTATTTACTGGTAGAATCGTTAGCATGCCGGAGAAAATGCTAAAACAGCATTTCGTTCGTCTTTACTTTCGAAGTTCAAATTCCATTGAGGTCGACTTTGCCTTTCCATCCTTTTGAGGTCGATAACAGAAGCAGTAGAGCACCAGGGTCCCTGTAATCGACTTACGTCCTTTCAGGCCTTGTGCCTAAAGTACAAAAAATTATCATCATCATCATCATCATCATCATCATCATATTCACAGCGAAAGGAACTGAAGGCAGAAATTCCTGAGTTCAAATACGACCGAGGTCGACTTTGCCGTTCATTCCTTACGGCAAGTACCGGGTTCCTTGTAATCAAATTCGAGCTCGCTTCAAAAACTGCTGGTCCTGGGCCAAAATTTAAAACCATGACCATCATTACTATTATTAATATAACCTCAAAGTAAATCTTTGTCAACTTACCGTTTAATTAGTGCCTCATAAACAACAGGACAACACTAATTAATGAAGTACTCATCAATCGGTTTCCTCTCATTTTTACGAATTAATTACGCCGTTTTACTCTCATTTTACCAATCAATTTCACACGTAACAATCGATCATAGGTTTTCCATAAACAACAAATCAATATTTCAGTGTGGAAGTTGTTATTTAAGACGAGAAAACATCCTTTCCCAATGTTATGTGCTTTCACTTCTATATAATTAGTGTAAAATCGAAAGGTTCACATAATTCTATTATATACATTATTATTAGAAGTAGTACTACAGTCTTAAAACAAATCTTTGTCAACTTACCGTATTCGGATATAGACTGCGAGTCAGCGATCGGTAATTAATCACCTTAATTAATAATTTAATTGGACTTTGACTGAAGTGTTGTAGAAGTTATTTCCCTTCATATGATTGTATTTCTTCAATTCTCCGATAGATGGTTCTCCTGGTTGGTTGGTTGGTTGGTTTCGTTTCGGGTGTTCTCTTTGTCCCATTCTGGCAACAACTTCCCTTTCAAGTTTTTTTTTTCATATTTTTTACCAGATTATTTTAACAAATTGTACTCCCATATTCTCCTTTACGACTGTTTCCATCTCACGACTTGCCCTCGCCTAAAGCCCTGTAAAAAAAAGAAAAAAAAAGGCGTTTCCAGCCCTGTGACTTCCAGACGTGACGTCATACCGTCAACCTCCCTGTCCCTTCGGAACGTCACCCCCATGTCCCGTCTGGTCATTACCCTTCCTCCACATGTCCCACTGATCCAAAGACCATTGCTTCTCTGTTTCGTTTCCTAATTGTTCAGCCAGCCCCATAGGGTCCGGCCACGTGCCTTTTATGTGGTAACCCCAGTAGCGTTTGTCATGTGGCACCGTCACCACTGCTTCTTTCCTGGCACCAGCACCTGCATTCTTCACATAGCACTATGACTGGTGCTTTTTATGTGGTAGCAGCACCAGGGTCTTTTACATGTCACACACACACCAGGTCTCTTTACATGGTACCAACACTACTGCTTTTTACCTGTGCTCTTAGTGTGACATCAGCACCTACAGGTTCACCAACTACCTTGCAAAATAAAACACACACAACTGGGAGTGAGGGAATGGAATTAATATTGAAGGGGTGTGACTGTACCAGTTGAGAGATTTAACCCATTACCTACCAGTGATCTCATATGAGATCACTTAAAAATTAAAAATTTCCTAATTATCTGTCAATATTTACACATATCTAACCTTTTTGCTATATCTACTAGGTATATTTCTCTGATATTCAAAGGAGGTTTGCTAATTTTTCACCCAATATCTCGCTTATTTCTATTTAAAATGTTATTTTGATCATTCCAGTGTGTTTCTAAGGCTGTTTTATGCTAGAAATCAAAGTTTCATAAAAAAAATTCCAGAATTATGGGAGGTAATGGGTTAAGGTATAGAGGGGACAGTGTCTAGATATAGAGTAACAAAACAAACACAAAATGGTGACAGTCTAACTTTTTATTCATTATTCTTTTTTAACAAATTCCTCAAAATCCAAGAGCAGGCATTTTCAGTAACCAAGTTATCTCAGAGTCAATATTTTTACAGATGACAAATTTCAGATTTACATTGACGATATTAAAGTTGATGAAGGGAAAAAAAAAATGTCTTTTAGCAGACAAAATAGTCTTAACTGAAGTCATGTATTAAATTTTGACACTAATACAGTTACACTTGTGTGTGGATACCCACATGTGTATGCATGTGGCTTTTTCGATAGAATGAATTGCCATTGACATGGCTTCTTTCTTGTAGGAATTCGTTCATGGACAGTTAAGTTAGGTCTATGAGAGAATGATTTATCATAGATAAGACCATGACATAATTTCTGTCTGGTATGAACATTTTTGTGTTTAGTTAAAACACCATTTTCAAAAAATGAATTACAACAGCTAATGTAAGGTTATGGCTTCTCTCCTGTATGCGTCTGTTTGTGCTTATTTAAGGTACACGAGGAAATGATTTACCACAGATCTGACAGTGATATGGCTTCTCTCCTGTATGGATGTTTGTAAGCAGTCAAGTCACTGTTTCATGAGAATGATTTACCACAGACATTACAATAAAATGGCATCTCACCTGTATGAATATGTCTGTGTCCTTTCATGTTAATGGCACGAAAGAATGATTTACCAGAGATATCACAGTGATATGGTTTTCCTCCGGTAGGAATGTCTCCAAGTACAGTTAAGTTAGGTCCATGAGACAAAGATTTACCACAGATATAATCATGACATAGTTTGTCTCTGGTGTGAACATGTTCGTTTATAGTTAAAACACCATTTTCAGAAAATGGATTATCACAGGTATTTCAAGATTATGGATTTTCTCCTGTATGTGTCTGTTTGTGTTTATTTAAAGCACTCAGTTGAGAGAATGATTTACCACAGATATCACAGGAATATGGCTTCTCTCCCGTGTGAATGCGTTTGTGACTAGTTAGAGTGCTATTTTGAGAAAATGATTTACCACAAGTATCACAATGATATGGTTTTTCCCCAGTATGAACGCGTTTGTGCTTAGTGAAATAACCATTTTGAGAGAATGATGTACCGCAGATATCACAACGATATGGTTTCTCACCTGTATGAATCCGTATGTGACGAGTCAAGAGACTACTTTCAGAGAATGATTTATCACAGATATCACAATGATGTGGCTTCTCACCTGTGTGAGTGCGTTTGTGCCTTTTCATGTTACTGTCTTGAGAAAATGATTCACCACAGATATTACAATGATATGGCTTCTCTCCTGTATGAGTGCGTTTGTGAGGGTTCAATTTATCATTTCGAGAGAACGATTTACCGCAAATACCACAGTGATATGGTTTCTCTCCTGTATGAATAAGTTTGTGTTTAGTCAAATGACTATTTTGTGTGAATGATTTACCACAGGTATCACAATGATATGGCTTCTCCCCAGTGTGAATACGTTTGTGATTAGTCACGTGACTAACAGAAACGAAGGATTTACCACAGATATTACACTGATATGGCTTTTCCCCTGTATGCATACGTTTGTGCGTTTTCAACTGACCAGCTTCAGGGAACGACTTACCACAGATATCGCAATGATATGGCTTCTCTCCTGTATGTGTACGTTTGTGTCTGGTTAAGTTAGTACTATGAGAGAATGATTTACCACAGATAGCACAGGGATGTAGCTTTTCTCTGGTATCAGGGTTTTTTGGTTTCGTTGAACTATTCATTATGAGAGAATAATTTTTCATACATATCACAATGATAATGAATTTTTCATTTCTATGAATATGTTTGGGTGAAATTGAATCACAATTTCCAGAGAATAATTTAATGCTGTGTTTCTTTCATCTGTGATCTTACTTCATATCCAAAACAGCAGATGGAAAGTATCAACTCTTTGTAAAGTTATCCAACCTGTAAAGCAGTCATCTCTTCTACATTCCAGAGAGCAAAGACAGGAAAAATATTTCGTTGTTGTTTGTCATAGACTTTCTTCATATAAAGAGATTGATGTATTGATGAATGTCCTTATAGATATCTCGTTTTCCCTTAGTCAATAAGAGTTGATAAAAATATTGAAGGCACATCTGAATGAAGAAATTTCCTGTGTGTCAACAGGATGTGATATTCTGAAATAAGAAAAGAAGCAGTAAGATAAATAGGATAATTAAAAGACATAACAATTCAACATTGCAAATATTACAACATCAACTATCATCCATTTAACATCTACATTTGCATGGGTTGGAGTCCATTCTGTATATAAATGATGTGTTTCTACATTTCTCTAATTACTTATCTCTTTTTACCTTTCTGTTATCTGCTTTCACTTGTCTCACCTGTGAAGTGACTTAATTATTATTTTGGTCATTTGTAATTAATTACACCCCGATTTAATTATCGCTTTATGTTTTGCATAACAATGAACAGAGTATTTCCAGAACATAATTTACCTGTTTCGAAGCATTTACTTACCGATTTCTTGTAATTCACGGAAGCCAAGTTCACGTATAGCCCTAGGATTGTTCACTACGGGTTAAGCCAATGTCTTTTGCTATGATCATCTAAATAATAATTATTGGTTTCGATTTGAAATTCAACTAAAAAGCGAAGAAAGATGAGGATAGCTATTCGTTCATCTGTGTGGCTGATTAAAAGTTTATTCGTTCATTTGGTCTTGCTCTTGTTAATTAGGGACAACGTTTGTTTAGGCCTGCTCTTGTTAATTAGTAAACAACCAATTAACGATGTCGCTTGTGGATGAAGTGAAATATTTAATCATGAGCAAGATGGAACAGCCACCCTGAAACATGTAGCTCACGTTTATCTTATCCACAATCATTAACCGCAATGTCGCATAATTATTATACTTGATGTAATTAATTAAGCTGAACTAATTAGAAACACTCAAGTCGATCGGTGCCGCTCACAAATTTCACCTGTCTCAATATGATACCGGTGTCATCTGTTTAAAATCCTGAAACTAATTTAATGCATTAAGAAATTCCTTAGTTTTCCCAATTTTGTTCCTTCATTTATATCCAACCCAGAGTAAATGAAATAACTTAATATCACATAGTTACTACATATGATATAATTAAATTTATCGACCTAATTAAGTAGGCATAATTTTCCCCCGTCTGAATAAGTTAAAAGTCCCTAGTATAATTTAATATATCCACAAATCCCTTCAGTTGGTGGGGAGAGGACTTCGGAAAATTTACAAGATTCGTCTTTTTTCCCCTTGTAACTGTTAGGAAAATGTGCCTTTTTTTAATTAATTGAAATTTTGTGTAAATACCTTTCAAACGGCATACATTACGATTATAAAGTAATTTGTGGGAAAAATCTTGAGGTGGGGGAGAAAACTTTCGGAAAATTCCCAAGATCCGAATTTTTCCTCGTTATATTCCGAAATCACACAAAAAATTATTTTTTAAATGTGCCGGCCAAAGGGTAAAGATCCCTCCTTTGCCTAGCCTCATCGAATTTAGAAAAAAATATAAATATAACAAAAATATAAACTCAGGCAGAATCGTTAGCATACCGGACAAAATACTTTACGGTGTTTCGTCCGTCTTTACGGTCTGAGTTCAAATTCCGCCGAGGTCGACTTTACCTTTCATCATTTCGTGGTCAATAAATTAAGTACCAGTTACGCACTGGAGTCGATGTAATTGAGTATCCCCCAACTCCGCAAATTTCAGGCCTTCTATATATAATAGACAAGATTGCTTTATAGTTTTATCTATTTCGTGTTCCACGGTTATAAAATGATTAATAAGTGAAGCTGATTCTAAACGTTATAAAATTTATATAAGGAACTTTTAGATGACGGCACCGCCCACCAATGTATATTTCCAATTAGTTCGGTTAATTTAATTACGGCAGTAATAATAATGTCATGTTAAGGCAAACATTAATGTCTGTGGATAAAATAGGCGGTGAGCTACGTATATCATGATCGATGTTCCACCTCCCTTCACCATTAAACATTTTATTTCATCCACCAAGCACTGATTACTTCCTTAATTGCTCCGAAGAAGAAATGGATTACAACGACCAGTGAATATCTTTATTAGCTCTTGCATCAATTTCCAATCGGATTTTAATATTTTAAGAACAGCATTATTTGTATTACAATCATAGCAGACTTTTGTAATTTTCTTCTTTCCGCTGTAAACAATCCTAATATATTTTAACACCACACATACACACACACAGAGGAAGATAGACAAACGTGCGCGCACACACACATCTATCTATTCTGTCTGTCTGCCTGGAGACCATTATAGAGACAGCCCTAATGGAGACCAAGGAGGAGGGCTGCAGCACCACCAGCAATGAGGATGAGGAAGATGATTTTTTTCAGCAACATCACCCAGTTCCGAGAGAGCAGGAGCCACAAGAAAGGTCTAGAGACAAAGACTTTCCTCTCTGGGCAATCTCTCATCAACTTCTTCAAGTATCACCTGAAGAGGAAGTTGAGAGTAGAAAGGGAAGTCTTGTCTAGTGAATGCTT
>NW_026365845.1:0-3919 GCF_001194135.2 Octopus bimaculoides | reverse complement strand
ATATATATACATACATACATATATACGACGGGCTTCTTTCAGTTTCCGTCTACCAAATCCACTCACAAGGCTTTGGTCGGCCCGAGGCTATAGTAGAAGACACTTGCCCAAGGTGCCACGCAGTGGGACTGAACCCGGAGCCATGTGGTTGGTAATCAAGCTACTTACCACACAGCCACTCCTACGCTTAACATATTACAACAGTGCTTGTATCATCATCATCATCACTATCATTATTTTGGCATCTGATCCATTGCCGTGTGACGTATGAGACAGAAACACAAATTACGAAATACCTGAGCTGTAAACCCTGAACGTTTACAAAAATTGTATTCATTCATTTTCCCCAATAAAGTTTGACTAACCCAAGCAAGAATCAAACAAAGAATTTTCACCGAGATTATTTGTTGAATTTTTGAAAGGGGATCCCAAAAGCGTGATGTATGTGCAGCAGAGGTAATGGTTGAACAGGGAGCCATGTTTTCAATGCCTGCACTCAGACTGCCACTGTATATAATGTGTAATTATATCTACAAGTATTAATTAATATTTAATTATTGCAAGAGAAATAGTAATCAACCTGTTGATCAAATGTATAATCTGAAAGTCAAGAATTTTTGTTTTCATCTTTTACAGGTTTGGCTAATGCAGAAACAAGCGTACCAGTTTATAGAATCTTCCAAACTGGTAAATGGATTCACAAACCTTTTTTTCCCCTTTTCAACTAGACACTGTCTTTTCAATTCTGTCTTCTTTTTCTTTCTCTTAACTCATAATTCTTAATCACTGTTTATTTATTTTATTATTTCTTTCAAAATTATTATTCCGATCAGGCATTAGCGCAACTCAGTCACCAAGAGTGACTGTTCCAAGGCGGCGAGCTGGCAGAAACGTTGGCATGCCGGACGAAATGTTTAGCGGTATTTCGCCTGCCGCTACGTTCTGAGTTCAAATTCCGCCGAGGTCGACTTTGCCCTTCATCCTTTCGGGGTCGATAAATTAAGTACCAGTTGCGCACTGGTGTCGATGTAATCGACTTAATACCTTTGTCTGTCCTTGTTTGTCCCCTCTATGTTTAGCCCCCTGTGGGCAATAAAGAAATAAGAGTGACTGTTCCTAAGATAAAACTACAGCTTTAAATTCGCCCAGCGTGTTTTTTCTTTGGAGTTTCCCATTGAGAAAGACTAAAGAGCCAGAAATACAAATCGGCGGGTCCACTAGAGCAGTGGTTGAGGGTTCATATAGTTGTTTACAATTAATTTACAATTAATTGGTTATAGTTTTACAGTACACAAAATATTTCATCGATTAACCCTTAGACGGTTATTTTATGTAGGGATGTATGTTAATTATAGGATCAGTGGTTTGGGTGTTGCACATCTGATCGAGAGATCGGGGTCTTTCAATTCCTGGACTGGTTGGGACATTGTGTTCTTAAGCAAGACACTTCTCTGCAATCACTTCAATAGCTAATGTGAGGTACACCACACACCTTTTGTTATATGGATTGTTTGTTTGTTTGTTCATCTGAAGTCCTGTGTTTCAATGTGGTTCGTCTGAGTTCCTTGTTTTCGTTGTTGTTTTGAATGACTGTGGTAGTAAAATATTATTGATACAATATGGCGAGGACATGATTCTTGTTTATTAATTACGAACATTTTGGTGAGTGCGTTCTTTGTATGTAATTAAATAATAAATGTAATAATTAAATTGTACAACTCGTCTTTTCTCTGCGAGTCTCCCGAGAGGAATACAACACCTGTTCAGGTAACATCAGTTTCATGGAGAGAGTGATCTAATGTACAGCACATACAGGTGATCAATATAAACAAATCATTGGTGCCGGTCGATCATGTCGTTATCGATCGTTATGTGTGTGTGATGTCGTTAATTCCCTTGCATCTGCTGGTTTGTAATCAACGGTTTTGCCAGTGATGTCATTTGCTTGAAGTCCACCACAAAAGCATGTCTGGGCTGCTTGAGGTGTTGCGTGTTGCACAATGTTAGTAAACAAAAGGCTCGTTTATACGGTGTCATTTGTTCTCAGTTCTCAGCATAAAACATGTCTGAGCTGTTAGTTATTCTATAGACTGGAATATCATAGTCTTGCGTTGGTGACAGTGAGATCATCCTACTGTTGAAAATAAAGAACTCTGATCCATTCAAGCATGGAAAAGTAGGCATTATAGCAATGATGATTTTTCACTTGTTTCAGCCATTAAACTGCGGCCATGCTGGGGCACCACACTGAAGAATTGTTAGTTGAATGAACCATCCCCAGTACTTATTTTAAGACTGGTACTTATTCTGTTGGTCTCTTTTCCAGAGCCACTAAGTTATAGGGACATAGACACACCAGAACGGGTCAGGCCGAGGCTATAGTAGAAGACACTTGCCCAAGGTGCCGTGTAGTGGGACTGAAACCAGAACCATGAGATTAGGAAGTAAACTTCTTACCTGATTTCTTTATTTCAGAAAAAGTTGTGCTTGGAAGAAACACCACCCTCCACATTGATTTCCCAAATATGGAAAGACCAGTGGAGTGGAAATGTAAAAATTATACATACGAATGCGACAAGACGTGCACTAGCACCACTGAATTTCAAGTGACCCAGAGTGGGAATGATTCCACTCTTTGGATTCGAGACGTTACGAATGAATGTTTGTCTTGGACATTTTATGACAACAACAACAACTTTGGAAAATTTGATTTGAAGACAAATGGTAAGGAAATGATTTATTATAACAACAACAACAATAATAATAATAATAATAATGATAATGATAATAATAATTGTGGGACCTCAAGGCGACTACCATACCAGTGATTGTAGGATCTCTAGGAATGATAAAAAAAGGTACTGAAACCTATTTGAAAATGATACCAGGCTTACCATCCCTACAGGAAGTGCAGAAACTCGCGCTGACTGGAACGACTCATGTACTGAGAAGAGCATTATCGCTGTGAAAACAACATCCATTCATGAATTTTTTTTCTTTTTTTTTTTCTTAAATACAGGTTTTACCTGTGAATTTGCGTGTGTAAACTGGGAATGCATACAACGAGTTTCTCTGCCCTAGGTGTACGGAAAACACTCAGCGAGAAATGGAAGAAAATTTGAAGAAAGAAGAAAAAAAAAACAACATAATAATAATAATAATTTGATACTATTTATGTTACAATGATTAAATAATAATTAACAATTAGTGGGAACCATGGAAATTCCACAGAACAAAAAGATTATTTCAGAAAGAAAGGATACTTGCATTTCAGTTTTCATTATTTGAAATTATTTCACTTCCTGTCACAATAATATATTATTCGTGGGACCCGTGAAAATTCCACGGTATGGAAAAAACATAAGATGACCTATGTAAAAAAAGAAAGGGCGACTTGGCATAATACCCAGTGACTGGCTTAGCAGCATTATTGTTAGCTGCTACAAAGGTAAAGGAAGTGCCTGAGAAGCAATTATAGAGGCATTAAACTTCTGGACCAGGTAAAGAAAATTGCAGAAAGCAAGAGAGCTATAGCCCAATAAACTAATCAAATTCTGTTGATCAAAGCTTTTTACTTTCATCTTTTACAGCTTTCACCAAAGCAGAAACTTATGAAATTACCCAAAATGGTAAATGGATTTACAAACCTTTTCCTCCTTTCAAACTAAATACTGTCTTTTCAAATTTCTCTTCTATTTCTATCTCTTAACTCTGAGCTTTTAGTCACTATTTTGTTTTCTTTATTTACTTATATTTTTTTATTCCGACCAGGAAGTTCACTAGCACAACTCAGTCACTGAAAGTGGCTGTTCTTTTAATAAAACTATGGCTTTGAATATTCCCAGAGTTATCTCCCTTTGGCGTTTCCCATTGATGAAGGCTAATATAATATTACACTGGGTTTCCTAATATATATATA
>NW_026365844.1:0-286 GCF_001194135.2 Octopus bimaculoides | reverse complement strand
TAGTTAAGCTCCAGGTTCGGTGATTATGCGAATAAGGAGTCCAACGTAGGGCATATATCAGCGTATGTATATATAAAAAATTATTTTTCAGAATGAGATTAAAAAAAACCAAGGCTGTGAAGATTTTAGAACATTTATAAATAGGTCTTACAGCTGTTTCCAGGATATTTATTATATCCTTTCATCGGAGACGGTGTGAGAAAATGGTTAAGCAATAGTTAATTTAGATTAGACACGAAATAGAGAGTGAAGTGAAGGAATGAAAATAGATGTGAGATATGCAGGG
>NW_026365843.1:0-372 GCF_001194135.2 Octopus bimaculoides | reverse complement strand
GTGTGCTTGTATTTGTGTGTGTATATGTGTGTGTATGTAGGTGTGTGTGTGTACATGTGTGTTTATTTGTTTATTCCTTTGTAGTGGTGGTGTGAGGAAAGACCATACAGAACGGTGGTGGTGGTGATGATGGTGATGAAAATGGTAATGATAGTGATAATGGTGGTGATGAAGATGATGATGATGATGATGATGATGATGATGGTGATGGTGACTATGGAGACAATAGATACGATGCTGATAACAGTGGTAATGCAATGATGGTGACGCTGATAATAATGATTCGGATCAAGAAAGTGTTGATGATGATGATGATGATGATGATGATGATGATATTAATGAGAAATTTAACGAAGAACAAAAAACCAATTC
>NW_026365842.1:0-211 GCF_001194135.2 Octopus bimaculoides | reverse complement strand
GTGTATGTATGTATATATGTATGTATGTGTGTGTGTATGTACGTATGTATATGTGTCTGTAATATATATATACATATATATATATATGTATACACATGCATATTCATATATATATGTATATATATGAATATGTATATATGCGCGTGTGTATGTATATATGCGTGTGTATGTGTGTGTATGAGTGTATGTGTGTGGTGAATATGTGTATGTA
>NW_026365841.1:0-290 GCF_001194135.2 Octopus bimaculoides | reverse complement strand
GTGTATGTATATATGTTCCTCTGTGTTTGTGTGTGTGTGTGTATTTCTACGTTTATGCATGCATGTTTGTGTGTACATATGTCCCTGTGTGCATGTCTGTATGTGTGTTCACATCTCTGTGTATGTATGGTTTGTGTGGGTGTGTGTATGTATGTGTGTGTGTACATGTTCTTGTGTGTATGTACATCTTTATGTGTGTATGTATGTCTCTATGTGTGTGTGTGTGTATGTATGCCTGTATGTGTGCTTGTGTGTGCATACATGTCTGTGTGCATGTGAATGTACATCTT
>NW_026365840.1:0-247 GCF_001194135.2 Octopus bimaculoides | reverse complement strand
TTCAAGCACTGGAGGTGCTTTGTGTTCCCACCAGTTTTTATCATGGGGCAGGTCCAGTTTTTGCAAATTGCCCAGTGAACATATTGTACAGCTCTATCATGCCTGTTGAGATACACTGTAGGCACAAGAAGACTGCACATGAAGAGAGACAACATGATCAATGGTTTCATTTTGTTGTTGACATACACGACATGATAGGAAGCTACCGTTCTTTAATATGTTGGCCTGGTAGTTTCTTGTAGGTAAG
>NW_026365839.1:0-641 GCF_001194135.2 Octopus bimaculoides | reverse complement strand
TGTGTGTGTGTGTGTGTGTGTGCATGCATTTGTCATCAACCTGTGCCCATGGCTATGACAGTAAGCACTCAGTAGAATCAACCAGCACAACATTGTTATGAAGCAGATTTCTTAAAGATGCAGTGCAGCTTTAGCTGTTCCTGTTTCATCTTGGCAATTAGCTATTTACAGTTTCTATAAGGTTCACTCAGCATATTAGCCAATGCTTGTAATATCCTCTGCATGCATTAACTTCTGACTTAAATACATCACCATTTTCGTCATTTACTTACTTACACGCAGTCTACACTCCATGTCTCTTGCATACATTTCTTCTCATGTCTCTTCACATCCTTTATTGATGCTTATATTAATTATTTTGCTATGCAACATCACACTTCTCACAAAAGGATCGTTCTGCCTGCTAACTGCTCACTGTATAAATATACAAGAAAATTCCCTTTGTTCTTTGGACAAAGCATCCAGTTCTAAACAACTTTATGTTCCTTTTATGCACTGACGATATGTAATCACTTGTTTCCACATTGTCTAATTATATATAATTAGGAAACTATATCAGGTTTCTATTAATCCATTACAGAGGTCTGTAGACATAGAAGCTTTCTTTTTACTTGCTACATCATGACATTTGATATCAGTAC
>NW_026365838.1:0-287 GCF_001194135.2 Octopus bimaculoides | reverse complement strand
ATATGAGGGAGATCTGGTTACTATGTGAAGGCTGCCTTGTGGCCTTCACATAGTAACACACACAATATTTTTGGTGAGTGAAATTTGGTTGCTTAAATAAAAGTATTTAATAATGTCTTTGGTAATTTCTGGCAGAGATTTGAAACCTCCACTTCTAAACATCTTGACCTGTTAGGCCACCAAAGCAACAACAATTCTACTGCGAAAATGAAGATATTTAAATTTATTTCCATTACTGGGCTTACTACAGAGTTGAATGAGATTTGGTTACTATGTCAAGGCTGTTT
>NW_026365836.1:0-513 GCF_001194135.2 Octopus bimaculoides | reverse complement strand
ATATATATATTTATGTATATATATATATGCACATGGGTATATCTATGTGCATGTGTGTTTGTATGAGTGTGTGGTGTACGAGCAAACCTTAGCTTATGGAAGTAGGGAAGAGAAATTATATATACATGAGGCAGTTTTAAAATTTAATCTTCTAGTGAAAATACGATCTGCGCAAATAGTAAACGCCCTCTCACATTAATTTTACATATGTAATTATATAATGTTGGAAGAACAGCTATGGAGAATATATTGATTATGAATATATTGATTTTGAGCGCGTTGTAACATCGTCGTGCAAATAGAAATGTACGATACCTTTGAAAGTGTTTCCGTAAATGGTAGCAGTAGAATATATTTAATTAATCTTAGAAATATTTCCTTAGCTTGGATTTTTGGGAGCACGAGAATATTTTATTCATTTGATTTTTACTTATATACATACATAGGTAATTTTACACGTTTGTATGTACACACACACATACACACACACACACGCACACACACACACACACA
>NW_026365835.1:0-455 GCF_001194135.2 Octopus bimaculoides | reverse complement strand
ATATATATATATATATACGATGGGCTTCTCTGTCAGTTTTCGCCTACCAAATCCACTCACAAATCATTGGTCAACACGAAGCTATAATAGAAATCACTTGCCGAAGGTGCCACACTGTGGAACTGAACCTGGAACCATGTGTTTGTGTGTATATATATATATGTGTATGTGTATATATATGTGTATATGTATGTATACCTGTGTCGTATTCGTATTTGCCTCTGTCATCAATGTTTGCTTACTATTCCCAGCAGCTTTTTGCTGTTGATACCATCAAAAATAAACAATATTATCGTTAAAAGTGAAATTGTAATGACTTTTGGGTGATAATTGCTGAGGAAAACACATGTCAATTTTCCACTTGTTACTTGTTGGCCTTTTGTTTAATTTTTGAAACTATATATGTAGGTGCAGGCATGGCTGTGTGGTAAGAAGCTTGCTTCCTAACCACATGG
>NW_026365834.1:0-1048 GCF_001194135.2 Octopus bimaculoides | reverse complement strand
CCCCTTCGACTACTATTTTATTCTGGTGGACCCCCATAGCCATTTAAAAATTAGTTTTATTCAAACTTCTTTCAAAATCCCTATTTTGTTTTCCACACATTAACTTGTGTAGGTTGAGACTATGTAAAATGTTAGAGAAAGAAACCCAGCTGTTTCTTTGCCATACATACGAATACATACATCAAAAGCAAGGGTTCTCAACTATTATCTGTCTATGGACCCCTTTGGTTACTATTTTATTCCGGTGAACCACCATAGTCATTCGATGTTTAAAAATTAGTTTTATAGAAACTTCTTTCAAAATCCTTATTTTGTTTTTCACACGTTAACTTATGCTGGTCGAGACTATGTAAAATGTTAGAGAAAGAAACCTTTTCGGCTGTTTCTTGCAATACATACCAATACATACATCTGAAGTAAAATTATTTTTGGAACCCGTAAAATGCTGTTGTGGATTCCCAATTTACTGTTTTGTTGCGCGGACCCCACCTAAAATCTTATATGGACCCTCTTGGGTTACACGAAGTGATTTGTGCGGCCCTGCAAAGAGAGAGAGAGAGAGAAAGAGATAGAGGGTGAGAGAGAGAGCAAATGAAACGAGCGTTCCGAGCAGAGAAGGGCTGAACTTGCATGCGTTTTATATGGCACACAGAAGCAAAGACAAAGCGAAACATTCTAAATCTTTCGAAATACTTAGTCCCCAGTGTTCTGTTATCCTGAATCCCAAATAATTCCCCGTAAAGACACAAGCACACACACACACACACACACACACACACACACACACACACACACATGTATAATGATCAACCAGGTGTGACGCCAAGACAGGCAGATCTCAATAGCGTTGGAAATAGTGGGCGTTTCCTTGTTTTGTTGTCGATGATACCGCGCTGACCAGGTATGCACAGCTGAAGATGTGCAACGACCATCGAATCGTTGATGCAGAAACATAGAGTTCTGAATGTAAGTTTCTATATCTGTATCAATTAATCAAGGAATCGATGAATCGATGAATAAACGAATGATTGAACGTATCAATATATAT
>NW_026365833.1:0-457 GCF_001194135.2 Octopus bimaculoides | reverse complement strand
AGCTTTCTGAGTGCTCTTGTTGTTGTTGTTATTATTATTATTGAGTACAATTATTATCATTGCTGTTATTACTATTTCAGATATAACACCTGGGAACCAGAAGAAAATATATTGGATTTGCGATTAATAGAAGCATTTAAAAGCAGGTAATGTAAACACTTTAGCTACAACAACTACTACTGCTGCAAGCACTATTATCACCACTAACATGACCATCACCACCACACATATTACTCTTAGTACTGCTCCAAGCACTGTAATCGCTACCACAACCAGCACCACCATTACTATCCTATTATCAGTATTGCTATCAATAACCTGGGCTCTATAATATTTACTAGTCTGTAACTGTCACTATGCTGCCGAGTAATGACCCAGTCAGAATGAAATAGCTTCTTCTACAGAAGCCTACTACAATGACCACATTGATTTGCTCAACAACAGCATGTTTTTTTGT
>NW_026365832.1:0-457 GCF_001194135.2 Octopus bimaculoides | reverse complement strand
GCCGCAGTCAAATGACTGAAACAAGTAAAAGAGTAAAAGAGTATAGATACATTAATAGTAAAAGCAATATAATAATTTTAGTAAAGTAGTTAATACAATAATGATAATAATGTTAATGTTAATGATAGTAATGATAATGAGGATGATGATGCAACGATGATGATGATGTTTAAAGTTATTTCTATAACTTTACAATACTTCCGGTGTGTTGTTCGTACTGTAGAGCAACAGCTAAACCCGTGGTTTTTGGCAGAGCCAAATTTGGCGTTGTCGATGATTCTAACATCGACAATAGATTTCTCTCACACTGGCACACACGCATTCTTTGAGCTAACGAGTTGGATTTTAAAAGGCGAGCAAGGCAAGCTAGACAAACTACGGCTGCTGATTTTTTGTTTGGAGGAATTCCTTGTGAGCAAGACAGCGTCACCACCACCACCACCACCACCGCCACCGC
>NW_026365831.1:0-451 GCF_001194135.2 Octopus bimaculoides | reverse complement strand
GAGGAAAAAAATTTTTGGTATTTATTCACCATTACGAATAAGCAGATGTGCATCAAGAGGACAAAGCTTGGATTTTAACCCTCCCTACATAACATTTAGATTATGGGGGAGTAAACGAACCAACACCGGTTGTGAAGCGGTGGTGGGACACACACACACACACACACGTACATGCACATACAGGCTGCCAAATCCACTCACAAAGCTTTGGTCGGCCCGAGACTGTAGAAGACATTTGCCCAAGGTGTCATGCAGTGGGACTGAACTCAGAACCATGTGATTGGGAAACCAACGTTTTACCACGCAACGATGCCTCTGTGTGTGTGTGTGTGTATTCTTTTATTCCTTTACTTGTTTCAGTCATTTAACTGCGGCCATGCTGGAGCACCACCTTTAGTCATACAAATCGACCTCAGGACTTATTCTTTGTAAGCCTAGCACTTATTCTATC
>NW_026365830.1:0-371 GCF_001194135.2 Octopus bimaculoides | reverse complement strand
TATATATATATGTATATATGTATATATGTATATATATATGCATGTATATAAATGTATATATGTGTGTCTATATATGTGTGTCTATATATGTATATATACATATATATATGTATATATGTATACATACATATATTTATATATATATGTGTATATATGTATATATATGTGTGTGTATATACACATATATACATACAGAAGAATGGAGAATTATACATCTCCAAAATTTTTTTTATTACAGTTTTATTTAATTTATCTTTATATATATTTTTAATACAATACTATTTTAGACATATATATCTTCGTGATAAAGTTTTTTGACACTGAATTTCATGCTATTATTTCAAAATACAGTATATATAATCGCTCATATT
>NW_026365829.1:0-229 GCF_001194135.2 Octopus bimaculoides | reverse complement strand
ATATATATATATTCTTTTACTTGTTTCAGTCATTTGACTGCAGCCATGATGGACACCACCTTAAAGGTTTTTAGTCGAAGAAATCGCCTCAGGACTTATTCTATCGGTCGCTTTTGCAGAACTGTTAAGTTTACGAGGACATAAACACACCATCATCGGTTGTCAAGTAATTGCAGGGTGGGGTGGGAGACAAACACAGACACACGCACATAAATATATACATATATAT
>NW_026365828.1:0-207 GCF_001194135.2 Octopus bimaculoides | reverse complement strand
TATGTATGTATGTTGTATTGTTTCAGATATATTCGGAGATTGATATTGTAATTCAAGATACGCAAAAGTTCATGGATATGTTTTATAGCATTGATAATGCTGAGGCAAGTATCTTAGCCGTGTATTCCAGCTGGTTGGGGGTATTCTATAAAAGGAAGAAAATATTCTTGCTTATATGATGTTGATGACGATGATAATGCTGATGAT
>NW_026365827.1:0-418 GCF_001194135.2 Octopus bimaculoides | reverse complement strand
GTGCAATAATAATGTTTAGCAGTTCAAAACTGTGAGTAATGAAATGCAGAGTTAGGTCGGCTGATCATGAGAATCAAATACTGATCGCTTCACTAAAAACTGCAAGTGGTATGGGTTATTTGCCTTGGGTTGTTTAAATAAAATATACGTAATATGTGGTAGATAGAAGGATCCATTGGAAGGGCGCTATTATCGATTTTTTCAACAATCCAAGTATATCACGAAGTTTCCAGACATGAGTTCTAGTTACATGTCAAATAAAGTATAAAAGTGTTATTGTCCTTGTGACACCGCACCAACGAAATCATCGCATGGTTTAACATCAACAAGGGTAGAGGCAGGGCAAAGTTCGCCCGGTTTGATATTCTCTTTTTTACTTGTTTCAGTCATCTGACTGCGGCCATGCTGGAGCACCGCC
>NW_026365826.1:0-329 GCF_001194135.2 Octopus bimaculoides | reverse complement strand
ACATGCATACACGCATGCACGCGAGTACCTATGTATGCATGTGTGAGTGCGTGTGGGCGTGCATATGCATATACATATCAATACATTTACATGTGTGTGTATGTGTGTATTTATATATGTATGTAATTACATGCACATATATTGTTTAGTAAGACAATTATGTAACTTTAATTATAATTTGATAATCGAAACATGACTTTATAACCAAATGATATATTTTCATAAATAGCAAATCATTAATATCGTGACTACCCTTCTTATCTATCATTAATTAACATACATATATATATAATGATCAGATACGCCAATACCTAATCTAACATAATCTA
>NW_026365825.1:0-360 GCF_001194135.2 Octopus bimaculoides | reverse complement strand
GGAAGGCCAACCCACGAGATGTTATCTACATCATTTATATCACTATATCACCAAGGATTTAAATAAAATCTTGTGCGTGTTTCCACTTCCTATTATTCTTGTACATATATAAAAATTCTTTTATTCTTTTAATATTTTATTTGTTTCAGTCATTCGAGTGCGGCCATGCTGGAGCACCGCCTTTAGTCGACCAAATCGATCCCAGAACTTATTCTTTGTAAGCCTAGTACTTATTCTATCGGTCTCTTTTGCCGAACCACTAGATTACGGGGACGGAAACACACCAGCATCGGTTGTCAGGTGATATTGGGGGGACAAACACAGACACACAAACACACATATATTCATATATATATATAT
>NW_026365824.1:0-567 GCF_001194135.2 Octopus bimaculoides | reverse complement strand
ATATATATATATATCCATATGTAATTGTGTGTGTTTGTATGTTTGCTAGAACATATAAGAAATATGAAAAATATATTGTCTAAAGACTGAAACTAGTGAAAGAATGAAAGAATAAGAGAATAAGTAAAACACACCAAGAATAAAAAAAATATAAAACAATATAAAAATACAATAAAACAATTATAGATTCGCAATGCATTATCTGCTTTCCAAAAGCCTTACCAGTTACAATTTCGGTTGTCAATGTTGGAAAAGTTCTTGAAGATAATAAAGAAAATCAATGAAGTAGTAGAAACATATAAAAAATAACTAAATGAATGAATATTGAAGTATACTAAATATACTGAGTCGTCTTCAAAATGGCGTCAGCTTTGCCTGCTTAACGATGATTAACATCAACAACAGGCAACCAGACAAAGTAAAGACGGATTTATCGAAGCGACACTTGAATTCAACTCTACAAACCTAAATCGTATTAATCTTCGTGCCACCAAGAAAAGATTTCCAACCCCAACACTCAACCAAACAACTCCTGAAAATATCTAACTTCTCTAATGTTTTTTTTTT
>NW_026365823.1:0-200 GCF_001194135.2 Octopus bimaculoides | reverse complement strand
TGTGTGTGTGCACATATATATATGCATATACAGTATATTATGTATATGTATATATATACACACACACACATGCATCATCATCATTTACCATCCATTTTCCATGCTGGCATTGGTCATATATAACTATATATGTGTGCATATAGTATATTGGTAGCGATTACATGTTTTTCTCATCATCAACACTGTGGAAATATCATCAT
>NW_026365822.1:0-231 GCF_001194135.2 Octopus bimaculoides | reverse complement strand
GATGGTGATGGTGGGGTTGCTGCTGTTGTTGTAATTAGTGGTTTAATTCTGTTGCACTGTGTTCTCAGTGATTGCAGGAATGTATACATTTCAACCACAGATTTAATCATATCAATGCACATCCTGGCACATATGCTTATGTCTTCATTTATATGCAGATGTATGTCCAAATAGGAGCTTGCATGAATGCACACATGTGCATACACATTGATATATATATATATATATATA
>NW_026365821.1:0-502 GCF_001194135.2 Octopus bimaculoides | reverse complement strand
TTATTATTATCCATATCTTCTCAAAATGTATCACTTTAACTTAGTATATCAACCTGTAAAACGGCTGGGATATCTCGTTTTTTAGTGTAATTTTGCTACCTCTGGTAACTATTAACGTATTTAAATTATCGAAAGTTTTGATAACTGAGATAATATTAATATATACATAAACTAATATATATATATGGGGAAAGTAATAGGAAAAAAGCGAAAATGCACATTGAATATAAAAAAAATAATGGCTTTTTTATGAAAAGTAGCAATAAATAAATACAATTAGATGAACTGAGGTAGAATTAAGATAGAACTGAGGTAGAATGAAATTCATTATTTTGAATTGTTAAAGAGATTCAAAGTCAAACCGATTTCGTCATTGGTGTACACTGGCAAAGCCAGTGAACAGTTCATCTAATTGTATTTATTTATCGCTACTTTTCATGAAAATGTCTTTATTTTTTTTTATATTCAATGTGCATTTTCGCTTTTTTTCTTCTTACTTTCC
>NW_026365820.1:0-407 GCF_001194135.2 Octopus bimaculoides | reverse complement strand
TATATATAATTATAATATGGGCTTCGAAAAATTTTCTAGCTTATATGCTGAGAAATAGACACTAAATCGTCACACCACTCCAAAAAGTCACAAACACACGTATTGAATTCAACGCAACAAGCTAACGCAACAAGCTTCTACATAGCACCGACCACTGCCTTGCCGGTGCATTACGTAAACTCTAGATTCTGTGGAATTCGTCGTACATGCACATACATACATACACACACACACACACACATACATATATACACACACACGCACATGCACATACGTGCATATCATATATATGTGTGTGTTTATGTGTCTATGTGTAAATTGGTATTTGTATGAGACTGTATTTATCTCCGCCACGGATTGACAACAGGTGTCGGTTTGTTTAGGTGATTAAGCAAAAAAAAAAAAAA
>NW_026365819.1:0-497 GCF_001194135.2 Octopus bimaculoides | reverse complement strand
AATAAAATTATAATCTAAGCAGTTTTTTTTTATAAGTAGTGAATATACCAATATAGTTTTATATAAGCTAAGTACGAATTTAGAGAGATACAAAGATTAGCTTAATTTTATAAATAAATAAATAAAGGCTAATTATAAATTAATGAAGAAATGAAATAAAATGATCAAGTAGGGCAGAACACCATAGAAAAGGAATAAAATAGCTTAATTACTAATATTATGGTAAAGTATATGTAGCTTATTTACACCAATAGAGAAGATTTATAGAAAAAATATAATAATTCAAAATATATTAGACTAAAAATTATATATTAACTTATTTAGCTAATATCAATAAAAGACTGATGTCTGGTATCAGCTAAAGGAATATTTAAGTTATGGAACATTCATATTTTACACTAATCTTTCTATATATAAATTAAAGGCTTATATTATAGGTTTAAGAAATTATTATTGTTACTCCTTACATGATATTTATAGTTTCTTAGTGGTACTTG
>NW_026365818.1:0-263 GCF_001194135.2 Octopus bimaculoides | reverse complement strand
TTATTATTATTATTATTATTATTATTATTATTATCATCATCATCACTATCCATTCTTTAGAGCCTGAAACTGGCCAGAACCCATCTGAGAACTGTGACTTTTTGTTGCGTGTAAGGCCAGGTAATATACGTATGTGTGTATATATATATATGTCTATATATACATACATGTATATTTGTATAAATTACATATGTGTGTATATATGTTTGTGTGTATGTATCATTCATATATATATATATATATATATATATATATATATATAT
>NW_026365817.1:0-590 GCF_001194135.2 Octopus bimaculoides | reverse complement strand
TAAAAGAGTAAAAGAGTGTCTCAAAGTATCCCTACGTCAATGGCTGTTGATAGACATCATTTGAAAGGAGGTGTTCTTCGAAGGCGAAATAGAACAGCGATGGATATATTGAAGTCTAAATCTACTGCAAATTAATAAGAATGAATATGTACATCACCATTTTGATTCTAGCAGTTTTACGCGCATATGATAATGTAAGAAACACTATGAAAATTTCTGAAGCGATGATGTCTAATAATGGTAATAAGGATTTCTTTAAAAACAACAACAACAACACTTGAAATTTTGTTACATTGACCCAAGTGTTCAATTAGTGCTACCCAGAAAGGAAGAAAATCAAAGCTGACATTGACGGAAATTGAACTTAGAACGTTAAGATGGACGAAATCCCGCATTTCGCCTGGCGTGCTAATGTTTCTGCCAGCTCGCCGCCTTATACTTTTTCTTACATTAACAATACAACCGTTAATAATGCTAACTACAGTAGTAATCACACCACTTCAGTGGATGTAGACTGGATGATGATAGTCTACGTGGAGCTCTGTATTCTCTTGTAGACGTCGTATATCTAACTGTACATACAAGATATA
>NW_026365816.1:0-315 GCF_001194135.2 Octopus bimaculoides | reverse complement strand
TGTGTGTGTGTATGAATGTTTAATCTGTTTGCGTGCATGTAATGTGTTTATGAATGTAGTTGTAGTTTTATGCCTATAATTGCGCCTAAGAGCTGTGTACGTTTATGTTTGTGTTGTTAATGTGTATAGATTCGTTTCATCAAGTTGTATGTAACTACATGTATGTGTGGTTGTGTGTGTGCGTGTTCGTGTTTATGTTTGTGTTTGTGTGCGTGCATGTGTGGAGTGTGTGTACATGCGTGTGTGCTTACTTACGCGCATGTGATTGTGTACGCATGCGATTGCATGTGTGTGGACGTAGATAGGTGTGTGTGT
>NW_026365815.1:0-300 GCF_001194135.2 Octopus bimaculoides | reverse complement strand
AGATAGATAGATAGATAGATAGATAGATAGATAGATATGTATATACATATTTATATATATGCATGTGATCTATGTAATCACATGCAATTGTTGCCAACATAATTACATAGGTAAGACCGTCGGATCGTTACGCAACAAAATGACGACCCCTCGCCAACAGATCCCCGACAAAAGCACAAGGAATATTCCTTTAAGCAGTCACATTGCAGCCTGTGCGGGAATGGGCTTACTAAATTTCAAAATATATATATCTGCTTCTGTCCCTTCCTCCTTGTTCCATTTCCTCCCTCCACCATCCTC
>NW_026365814.1:196-399 GCF_001194135.2 Octopus bimaculoides | reverse complement strand
ACATACATATACGTAAGTGTGTACGTACATATATGTCCGTGCGTACGTACATACACACATACATAAACGTAAGTTTATACGTACATACATACAGATACGTAGGTACATACAAACATATACGTGCGTGCGTGCGCGCGTACTAACATATACGTGCGTGCGCGCGCGCGTACTAACATATACGGGCGTGCGCGCGCGCGTACTAT
>NW_026365814.1:0-175 GCF_001194135.2 Octopus bimaculoides | reverse complement strand
GTGCGTGCGCGCGTACTAACATCTACGGGCGTGCGTGTACTTACATATACGGGCGTGCGTGCGCGCGTACTTACATATACGGGCGTGCGTGCGCGCGTACTTACATATACGGGCGGGCGTGCGCGCGTACTTACATATACGGGCGTGCGTGCGCTCGTATTTACATATACGGGCG
>NW_026365813.1:0-293 GCF_001194135.2 Octopus bimaculoides | reverse complement strand
AAGATTGGTTAATACTTGAAGTCTGTAACAGCATGCAGAAATGTTTTGCTCTTAGTGTACAAAGCCTTGCCTCGTCACAGACTAAATTTTCTATCGTGCAGTTTCTTATTTCAGTATAGAATTCTTGAAACATTCATATCTGATAATTCAATGTTTCAAATATGCAATTAGAGTTTAATGATTACTTAACCTCATTAAGTTAACGTATCTCTTCAAACAGCTTCAGTTTTCCTTTCCATTTCTTTCGTTATATTTCTCATCATTAATATCTCAATGCTTTACTGCTTTTATGT
>NW_026365812.1:0-4533 GCF_001194135.2 Octopus bimaculoides | reverse complement strand
TATATATATAATACAAAGAATATATATACATGTATACACACATATATGTACATACTTACATCTACATGTGTATATATATGCATATCAGGGTATAGGACGTTAGAACAATGAACTACAGACAATGGAACGAACACATAGGAAAACGGAAAGCCACTTGGAATATTCCTTCATCAGCTGTCTCTATTCTAACCTGACGTTTCGAAGATAAGACAGTATATATATATATATATATACATACACACACACACACACACATATATATATATATATATATATAATGGGTTCGAATATATAACTCTAGTATATACCCCTGGTGTTTATTAGGACAAATAATTATCTCATCAAAATATACTGCCCACTTGATTTCTTGCATTCATTTGTTCCTTGTTGTGTATTTAGATGATTTTATAGCCAATAATTGTTTTTTTTAAGAATTCTGAAGGATCATGTTCAACATATGTTAAAAGAATTCCTACATAGCACATGAAAATTAATGAGTAGTTGTCAGAATGACTATAGCAGTATGCAAGATGGATTGTATTGAATAATTATTAAATGATTGTAAATGAAGTTTTAAAATGATGTACTAAATATCTTTTGTTTATGTGTACCTCATCTATTTGCAGATCTGGAACAACAATCTGCTGAAAGATGAATACATGGGGAAGCATGTGTTCACTACAATAGAAGAATGTGATAGAACAATTAAAGAAGTGGAACTCTTTGGACGTGGAAAAGAAGGAGACATTCAGCGTCCTGGCAAGTTACTGGTTGAAATCACCAACAAAACTGATTTCATGGCTATCTGATCATTTTCATAACTTCTTATAAAATATCCTGTATCTTTTACTTTACTTTTTTCTTTAAATTTTACCTGGCACATTTAAAGACAATTAATTTGTGGTTATTTTCATCATCATCGTCATCATCATCATCATCATTATTATTATTATTATTATTATTATTATTGTTATTATTGTTGTTGTGGTTGTTATGGTGGTAAGCTGGAAGAATTGTTACCATACCAGTCAAAATTCTTAGCATTTCTTCCAGCTCTTTATTGTGAGTTAAGATTCCACCAACGTTAACTTTACCTTTTTCATTCTTTGGGGTCAGTAAAATAAGTACCAGTCAAGTACAAGTACTGGGGCTGATGTAATTGACCAACTCCTCTCCCTAAAATTACTGGTCAGAATTTGAAACCATTATTATTACAATATATTAGAAATCATTTCAGAAAATCATAGAAAACATTCTTTATTATTATTATTATTAAGGCAGCGAGCTGGCAGGATTGTTTGTCCGCTGGGCAAAATGCTTAACAGTATTTATTCTGCTACTACGTTCTTGAGTTCAAATTCTGCTGAGGTCAACTTTGCCTTTCATCCTTATGGGGTTGATAGATTAAGTACCAGTTGAATACTGCAGTCAATGTAACCGACTAGTCCCCTCTCAAATTTCAGGTCTTGTGTCTTTAGTAGAAAGGATTATTATTATTATTATTATTTCTCTTTCTTCTCAAGGTGGTGAGCTGGCAGAATTGATAGCATGTCAGAAAAAATGCTAATCAGCCAGCATTTCTTCTGACTTGACCAGCATTCTGATTTCAAATGCTGCCAGGATTGACTTTACCATTCATCATTTTAGGGTTGATAAAATAAAGTACCAGTTGCTCACTTGGTTCAATATAATTGACTAGCCCCTTTCCACAAAGTTCTAGGTATTGTACCTAAATTAGAAAGAATTATTAGTTCTTATGGCAGACACTAGATATATGACTTGATGTCATTCTCCTGCTGTAACTACTTCGTCTTTAGGAAATGCATTAATGTTACAACTTCTAATATCTTTTGATTTGGGTTACATGGCTTTATAAGAAAATATCATAGCTTTTTAATTATTTAATGTTGAGCTCTAATCTATTTTTATAAATTTATACCATATTCTTATTAAAATTGCTATTGTTAGAAGGCTGGATTGTTAGAATTGATAGAGTGATGGACAAAATATCTTGTAGCATTTAGTTACATCCCTTTATACTCTGAGTTCAAATCCTGCTTGGGTCAACTTTGCCTTTAATCCTTCTGGGGTCAATAAAGTAAGTACCATTAAATAACTGAGGTCAATACAATGAACTGTTCTCTTCCTCCCCACAAAAACATTATTGCCAGAGATGAATGAGACAGTTAGAGATGGGGCTGAGTGATTTGTTATTTAGATTTGGTACTTCATTGTTTTCTGATCATATACTGCTGAGATTTACCATATCATTCACTTCTTCAGGAATGAGATCAGTAGAGTAATAATAATACACTGAGATAAGGCAGTGAGCTGGCAGAAATGTTAGCATGCCAGACAAAATGCTTAGTGGTATTTCATCTGTCTTTACGTTCTGAGTTCAAATTCCGCCAAGGTCGACTTTGCCTTTCATCCTTTCGGGATCGATAAATTAAGTACCAGTTGCATACTGGGGTTGATCTAATGGACTGCCCCTCCTCCCCCAAAATTTCAGGCCTTGTGCCTAGAGTAAAAAAAAAATAATATACTGAAATGAAGCTAAAAAAGAAGTCTTATTAACTTTGTTATAAAATAGCTCATTACTATTAGTGTTATAATTATAAGGCTGGTAGATTTTCAATGATTTTTGTCAGATAAAATGATTTGTAGTATTTGTTCTGACACCTTATGTTCTGACTTCCACTATTGCGAAGGTCAACTTTGCCTTTCATCCTTTTAGGGGTTGATGATATAAAGTACCAGTCAAATACTGTTATTGATGGTTTCGACGGACCCCCTCCCCTCAAAATTGTTGGCCTTTGCCTAAATCAGAAACTATTATTATAGGGCTAATTGATTGCCAAAATTAAGCAGTGGAAAAAAATGCCTTGCAGTATTTGTTTCAGTGATTTACATTCTGAATTCATATCTTGCAGGGATCAATTTTGTCTTTCATCCTTAGGGTGGGGGTGGGTGGCAATAAAATATAATATCAGTCAAGAACTAGTGTGGATTTTATTGACTAACCTGTTCCTCCAATTTTCAGAGCTTCTGCTTATGTTAGAAACAATCATTATTACATTGAGCTTGATAGTGTTAAATCAGTAGAACTCTGGACTAAATTCATGACAGTGTTTAATTCTATTTCTTGCAATACCAACTTTTATAGCTTACATTGCTTTTCAAACATCCCAGATTGATAAAATATATACCAGTAATATATACTAAGATAGATTCAGTTGCTTGCATATGTTCTCTATGGCATTTATTAACTTTGTGTGCGTGTGTGTGTGAAAGAACTTCATTATTATCATTTTCCTTAATCTTTTTTTGAAAACTTTTTTATTGTATTTGAATTGACCTAAATGCTTTTTTTTCAACTATATTTTAAAATGATACATGGTGTGCCTCATGTATATATTGTGATATCTATTAAAAAGTGCTTTTACACTCACTATGTTATCTCTTTAATCTCAGTGTTTCTGTGTCCATTTTAAGAATAAAAAATAAACCTTTTTTAAGATATTTTTGCTATTTTACCCATATTTTTTACTGTTATACTTTCCATTTTATCATTAATAAAAAAAATACCTCCTTTCAAAAAAAAATATTTAATATATATACAACTAAAACTGCCATTACAAAGATTAGAATTCCTTTTTAAGGCCAGGAAATACTTGACCCCTGATAAGTCGCTGATGTTCTACAAAGCTACTTTGGAGCACAGCGCACATATAAGGGACATTGCTATTGCTGCACACACTTACAACCCAGGATGCATTTCAACGAAATCTGTTTAACTGATTTTGAAAAGATTCAGTCACTAGCATGCTTCAACTTCTGGCTCATGAAACATAGTTTTCTCTTTTTGCCTCTTTAATGGCCGCTGCTCTTTTTTAATAAACTAATAGCACAGCTTCTCCACTCAGACACACCAAACCTACCCATCTTTATCTTGCCTTACTTCATTGACTCACCTCCCAGATCTTGTACATAACCCTTTGTGTAGTCCAACAACTTTTTGGAATTCCTTTCCACCACATTCATGCTTATTTGTGTTGCAAACAAGAGAAACATTCAATGATTTCTTTAGTCATTGATATATGCACATATGCACATACATACAATATATTCAATGTGGCTTTTGGAACATACATTTATATCGTATAATTAATATCTGTCATTTAAAACTGATTGTGGACAATTAACTTATTTGTTATTCGGTTGCTCTCACGCACGCACGCACGTATGCGCACACACACACACATTCCTTAGCCGTATGGTTTTGCTATTTTTATTTCTTAAAATACCCAACCTAATATGTCTGTTTTTTTCTTAATATTGTCAATAATTCCTACTAGCCTGATTTGAAATATAAATTCTTCATAAAATTTATTTAAACCTCACCCTCTCAACAATGCCTCCTTCCTTTCTACTCGTATAGTAGCATCCATCCTACAATAGTAAAATTAATAGTAATTGAATGGAGGTATATGTATATATATATATATATATATATATATATATATATATATA
>NW_026365811.1:0-240 GCF_001194135.2 Octopus bimaculoides | reverse complement strand
CTTGTGTTCTGTTTTAATTTTATGTTTTAATATATTCCTTCACCTCGGCCACTATCTCTCATATACAGGTGCTTACAAGTATCAAGTATTACCTCTAAAATTTGCAATACTTGTATGCATATATATGTATGTATGTATGTATGTATGTATGTACACATGCAATTTCATAATCTGGTGTCATTTGTGTGTCTGTGTGTGTATTAACATAAGTGTACATGTGTTATGACGTGAGAGTGATGT
>NW_026365810.1:0-293 GCF_001194135.2 Octopus bimaculoides | reverse complement strand
TATATATATATATATATATATACATATGTATAGACACATACTTATGTATATACATGTATATATATACTGCATACATATATATTGATATATTTATGTGTATGCGTGTGTATATATATGTATATGTATATATACATATATGTGTATGTGTATTTATCTATCTATATATGTGTGTGTATGTGTGTGTAAATATTTATATGTATGCATATATGTATGTGTGTGTGCGAGGATAGGGTATCCAAATATATAAGTATTATATATATATATACAGAGAGAGAGAGAGAGAGAGAGAGAGA
>NW_026365809.1:0-294 GCF_001194135.2 Octopus bimaculoides | reverse complement strand
GACTGTTTTGCAAGGTAACTAATTTCTCTGCTTGGTTGGGATAATTAATATCTCCCATTTGTAACGTATATTTTTGATATAGCGCCAAAATATGAATATCCAATAATTTTTACCCTGCAAGCTCTAATTGCAATTGGTGTGGCTAAGTGAATTAGTGAAGAACACGTTTTTGTCTAGCATGTCGCACACTCCTGTCCAAAACTCCAATGCTCGGTGATGTAACAGAGATGATGATGATCATGATGATTATAATGATGCTTAATCGTTCTGCTAAAGGCTCAAGGGCTGAAATTT
>NW_026365808.1:327-470 GCF_001194135.2 Octopus bimaculoides | reverse complement strand
TATATTTGTACTTACACGTGTTATGATGTACATATATGTTGGTCTGTTTTATTTTTATTTTTGTTCCTGCCATTTATTTAAATTACGGTGTAAACACATGCATATACACAAACGTATGGCAGAATGCATACGAACACATACAT
>NW_026365808.1:0-317 GCF_001194135.2 Octopus bimaculoides | reverse complement strand
CACATACATCACTGGTGGTATGCGTATGTATTTATGCAAGGGATACATGCGAACGCGTATTCAACTGCTGAAAAGTAATTACACGCATACATATATGAAACAGTATACATACCTACATAAATATATACATATATACATACAAACATACATATACATGCATACATATACACAAATATACATACATATATATATATGTATACATATACATATATTATATATGTAGGTAGGTATGTCCCTATAGTAGGTCCGTATGCATATATATATATGTTTTTTTATGTGTGTAAGTGTGTACTTGTGTGTCTGTGTGTGTGTGTGTG
>NW_026365807.1:0-229 GCF_001194135.2 Octopus bimaculoides | reverse complement strand
GTGTGTTTGCATTAATGCAAGGATATAGGCTCCAGAAAGCTTTGCAGTTTTGAAGAGAAAACTCTTTATACTTACAAGTAAATTATCCTAGTGAATATATTGAGCAAATAATTAATTTTGTGTAATAATCTTTGAATATGATAAACTTTATTCAATGTCGATAAATTCCAGCAACTTTGATATTATATCGTTTGTAATTTTGCAGGGTGACTCTGGTGGTCCACTCTAT
>NW_026365806.1:0-342 GCF_001194135.2 Octopus bimaculoides | reverse complement strand
ATCAACTGGAACCCTCGATGTCGTAAGCGACGGAGTGCCAACAACAATATCCCTAATGCCCTTCAGAAAGGCATGAATGTCACACAGTCTTATTTACCTCTCTTTTATAAATCTAAATATTTGTGACATAGGCACAGACATGACAGGCTTCTTTTCAGTTTCCATCTACCAAATCCACTCAAAAGGCTATGGTCAGCCCAAAACTATAATAGAAGACACTTGCCCAAGGTTCCACACAGTGGGACTGAACCTGGAACCATGTAGTTGGGAAGCAAGTTTCTTACCAAACAGACACAAGTGTAACCATTATTGTTATAGAAGTTATTACTGCTGTAGACTTTG
>NW_026365805.1:0-477 GCF_001194135.2 Octopus bimaculoides | reverse complement strand
TAGCAGTCAAACTACTAATTCTTCTACTACAATATATCTCCACAGACAGTGATACTCGTAACTTACATAGGCAAAAAGAAGAAAAAATAACAAATCCAACCAACCTTAGTTTAATCATGTACGCGTTTTGGGATTAGAAAAACATTGGATTTTTTACTGAAGCCATTACAATATCAAATAGCTGTATTGGATTTTTTACTGAAACTATTACAATATCAAATAAAAATATCGGATTATTATTGTTTAACTATGTGAATGAAAAGATTTATGTTTTCCAGATATTAACGAAACTTACATCAATGATAATTGAACGGACGCGAAAAACATTGTTATGACATATTCTCAACTTCTTTTTATTATTATTGAACTTTTCAGCAATAGAAATGACAAGTTTATTATCGCTTTGAAACATTTAACTTTTTATTTGATTTTTCGGATCTTTTTTAAAACGGGGGCCACATTTTTCATTAATGTTTT
>NW_026365804.1:0-1370 GCF_001194135.2 Octopus bimaculoides | reverse complement strand
GAGAATGCATCATGTGATAATTTAAAACTATTGGTAAAATTAAGTGTAAAGTACAGTTTGATTCAAATCTTTTTAATGGAACTTGTTATTTGACGACAAATCAACATGGCTTAAATTTACTTGATTTAGACTGGATTACAGAACTGGGCTTATGTAATAAACCTTTGAACTTTATTTGCTTACATTCAAATACTTCGAGTGATTATATCAATAGTTCATTCCAAGTTGCATCATCTAACTGTTTTACCCATTTACTGAAGAAAAGATATTCACTCGTCTTCAAAGATTAGTTGGGGGTGTTACAAGTTATGCAAAGCAAGTTTGTTGCTAAAGCCTGATTCACAGCCAGTATTTGGGCCCCGTAGACTAGTTTCATATGAGGTCGGATCCAGTTAACTTTTCGATAGTGGTGGTAAGGAAAGCAAACAGTTCTATTTGCCTTTGCGCAAACTTTTCGACTGGATTAAATAAAGGCTTAGAAGACCATTCCTACCCTCTACCTATATTATTAGCAAGCCTAATGGCCGTCGTTACTTTGAAAAATTCGATTTGGCTGATGCTTATTTACAAATTGAAGTTGGTGGTAATTCAAAACAAGTGCTGAAAATTAATACTCACAGAGATCTTTTCCAATATCAACAATTGTCATTCGGAATAAAAACGGCTCCAGCTATGTTTTAAAAAGTAATGGATACAAGGTAGACATTTCTGGCGTTGCAGCTGATCTGGACGATATTTTAGTGACTGGTTCAACGAATGAAGAATTATTTTATTGGACACCCGTTTCCATAAAATGAATTAATTCGGTTTTAAAGTAAAAGAGGACGAATGCAATTTTTTATGATATCAATAAAATATCTTGGTTTTATTATAAACAAAGACGGTCATAAACCAGAGCCAGTAAACGTAAAAACAATACTGAAAATGCCAGTTCCATTAGATGTTAACAAGTGGAGATCGTTTCTTGGATTCCTTAGCTATTACAGTATGTTCCTGCCTTCCATGTATCGTTTGCGCAAACCTTTAAACTTCAGAAAGTTACAAAGTGGGACTGGACACCAGCATGCAACAAAGCATTTGAAGAGACGAAAGGATTATTGCAATCCGATTTATTACTAACCCATTATGACCCTAAATTGGAAATAATAGTAGCCGGAGATGCTTCGGATTATGGTATAGGATGTATTCCCAGATGGTACTGAAAAAGTAATTTCGCACGCTGCTCGTACCTTGAGTAAAGCAGAAACTACAGTCAAGTTGAAAAGGAAACATTAGCTCTAGTGTTTGGAGTTAAAACCTTTTGTTTTATTTACCGACCATAAACACCTTGCGTCTCTTTTTGGCTCGAAGAAGGGCATTTCAGTGTACAC
>NW_026365803.1:0-711 GCF_001194135.2 Octopus bimaculoides | reverse complement strand
TGTATGGTTGGGATGTATATCTAAATTACTTGTTGGTTTTTGTTGATACTTAGAAACCAAACTGGATCTCCTCATGTCAATAGTTAAATTGTTAAAGATCTATTTATATATATCAAATTATGAATTAAAAGCAACTGTAGCTATGTAAACATAATTGGTCGCACATACATAGTGTATGTGTTTGTTTTGTTTACAGACCAATTTTGCCACAAGATAGCGTCCACGGAGCGCTCTCTACATTGCACCGAGTGTTAAACAAGCAAGGAAACCCAGATCTGATCACCGACAATGGTATCTACCGATATTTCACCGTTATTGTAGCTTATCAATACCAAATATTCGGATACGAAACAATCGATTCACTTCGTTTAGCGATAGTTGTAGCCATGTGCTATTTCCCATAGGTATAGTTGACATATATCTAACTCTTTGACAATATATCTAACTTGTTGGATGGTTTCAGCTGATAATTACATAACTGTATATAATACGCTGAACGTAGATCATGCTTCCAAAAATGTACTTCTGAAAACATTTTTACGCGGTAAAGCGTTCTGGCCATATTGCCGCTGAAGTTCTGCGATGAACGTCAGTACAAGACACACATAGAGACCAGAGAAGTCATAAGATCTTGATGTGCACTGCCAGCGACGCAGCTAGGCATACTCTGCCTACTCAGTAACACTATGTTACAATATGTATATATATATA
>NW_026365802.1:0-349 GCF_001194135.2 Octopus bimaculoides | reverse complement strand
ATATATATATACTTACCTCAATTGGTTCAATTATTCTACTAATTATGTCTTTTAGAATAGATAGATCTTCCTGCCTGAAAGTAGTCACTTCACCGTCTTCATACACTGTATTGTAACGGCCAGCTCGGCCAGCAATCTGCAGAGCTTGCGATGGTGATAGAATATCCATCTCTTTCTCACCTTTTTCATTCAGTTTTGGCTTCATGATAGAATAGAAAATCATTCTTTTGATTGACCTGTGAATATATGAAACAGAGACATTAATGGAACAAGTCTGACTGGTGGGGAAACACACATATTTACACACACACACACACACACAAACATATATATATATATATATATATAT
>NW_026365801.1:0-307 GCF_001194135.2 Octopus bimaculoides | reverse complement strand
ACACTCAATCAGTAAAGCTAGCTGCGTGTCTTTAGTCGCAGGTATACGTATGAAATGTATGGGGTTTTTTTCTCATATTCCTTTCTTTCTTTTACTTGTTTCATTCATTAGACTGCGGCCATGCTGGAGCAGCGCCTTAAAGTGTTTTTTTTATATAATATATACTAGCCTCCCTCTCTCACACGATGCTAGATTAGATGTTTCATTAAATTACACATACAAAATACTTGAGTAAAATTTACTACAACCAATGTTTAGGGAATTTCTTTTCCATTTTATTAACATTATTAATATCATTATTATTACC
>NW_026365800.1:0-648 GCF_001194135.2 Octopus bimaculoides | reverse complement strand
TATATATATATATATATATATATATACACATAAATATATATGTGTATATAACTGCATGCATACATGCATGCGCACACGCATACACGCATACACACATACACACATACACAAACGCACATATATCGCTTAGATATATCTCAGAAAACACTAAGAGAATTTATGCAGATGTATATTTACGTGCGTGTGTGTATATGTGTGTGTGTGCCTGCGTGTGTGTATGCACATGTGTATGCATGTGTGTGGTTGTTTTATTTTATACTTGACAAGATATCAATGACGTTAAAGAAAACTAATTTTTTTTTTGTGTGTGTTATTTCTACCTCGTCTAATGTAGCTTACTGCGATACGAAATTATTACTAAGAAAATCTCAGCAATTTTCTATCCTTTTTTTTTGTCTGTTGCTCGAATTATTGTAGGCTAAACTGTGAGTATTTTGATGTCGTCGTTATCTGTAAAACAGCCTGAATCATCCTCTCTCAAAGCGAAGCAAGCGTATGCAGTCATACACCCAACCTCATTTGTGGACATTGCTAAAATGTTTTTGATTGTTTGTCAGGGAGGAAAGATAACGAGGATATCTATATAACATCGTACACTTAACCGACTATTAGACACTCAAGTGGTACACACACACACACACACACACA
>NW_026365799.1:0-213 GCF_001194135.2 Octopus bimaculoides | reverse complement strand
ACATACGAACATACACACATAATACATACACACATATGCATACATAAATAAACACTCATACATACATACATACATACATACATATGCCAACAATACATTCACAATGCTCTCCATAGACATAAACAAACGCGTATTCTTTTAAGCAAACTCTTATCCAGTGCACCAAATCATTTTTTTAAAAAATTCCATACTGTTTTGCTCTATATCACACAC
>NW_026365798.1:0-228 GCF_001194135.2 Octopus bimaculoides | reverse complement strand
ATATTTATATATATATGTATGTATATATGTATTTATATATAACATATATACATAAATATATAATATATATATACATAAATATAGTGATGTATATTTATATATATATGTATGTATATATGTATTTATATATAACATATATATACATATATACATAAATATATAATATATATATACATAAATATATATATTTATATATATATAAATATATATATATATATATGTATATAT
>NW_026365797.1:0-1065 GCF_001194135.2 Octopus bimaculoides | reverse complement strand
AATTCTAGTGTTATGGACCCTGTAAAAAGGATTTTGCTCATGAAGAATGAAGTTCTTGGAGCTGAAAAATGTAGGAGTTAAGGCCCCTATTGAAGGTGGGTGTGTTAATGTCAAGCAGAGAAGTTGAATTGTTGGGAATGTTTTTAACTTGGGTGTAATATGTATTGTTTGAATTTCTTTGAAATCGGAAATATATGTATGTTCACTGGGTTTGTAAAAGAGAGTAAAGCTACAGGAAACCAAAAGACGAATGATCACGATAATCAGTCGGCTACCCGAGCATAGTCATTATTACTCCCCAATGTAGGATTCCTCACCATACAGGTGACAGACACAGCTGTAAGATGCATTACGGATCTATAGCAACTGGAAGGGCATGACCCAATTGAAATAAGAACGTGTGAAATTTGGAGTAAAGGGAAATGAAAGTGTCGCCTCTGGAGTTTGCAAATGACCACTATACCGATAGGTAACTGCAGAAAAATTTACAATCAATAAATGTCTTAGAACAACCAGTCACTCATCTGGGAAGGCCTTGAAATCAACTGGGGACTATGTGTGACTCAGTGATAATAAAATGACTGAAAGGAGGTCTGCAACGAAATAATTTTACTCAACACTTTGCAAGTGAATCAGTGGAGGCAAAGATGCGTCTCATTTACTTGACAATTTATGCACCACATTGCAGAAATCACAATGTAAGTATATCTGAAAGGATAGTCTTACACTGTTGTACCGTTGAATTACAAATAATGCTTATCTGTTATGTTCGGTAGACCCTATAGGTTCAAATAGTACAACTGTATTCGTCTTTGCTTAGGAAAAATGACTAAATTGTGGGTGTAACTTCTAAGAAGAAATTTTAGAAATATTACTTTATTTGTGTGTAATCTGTAATTTGTGTGCATTTGTGTGTAATCTGTTGGTTAAAATTTCATCAACATCAAAAATATATGAATTTTCATGGTGGTTATGGCCGTTATGCATAGAATATAATTTCCAAATTTCATAAGGATCCATTCAGTACTTTTTACGTAGTTTTGGATAAAAAAAACATGACTAATG
>NW_026365796.1:0-1503 GCF_001194135.2 Octopus bimaculoides | reverse complement strand
AAATAAATAAGTAAATGAGTGGAAACTTTATCGGTGAGTGTGTTAAATAACAAGGCATTAAAAGAGAATGACTCTCCCCAGATACAACAGAATATGCTTCAACACACGAACTCACATAAAGAATCTTGCAAACCAAATCCAAAAACGAAATACACACATATATACATATATGTATATATATATATATGCACACACACACACACACACACACACACACACACACACACACATACAGTAAATCCAAAAATATATTTTCAGACAGACAGAAGCTTAATGTCCTGGTGGCTTGAAGGAATTGAGCAGTCTCAATGTTAAAAAGTGTGAAACTGCTTGGACATTCTGGACATTGACTGAGGAGGAAATCGGCTGCAAATGTCTCATGTGTCCTGTTTTTGTCCAGTTTCCTGTTTGTTATGTTATCGTCTAGTTTTCCGTGTGTTGTTCTTTTTTTTTGTTGGTTTTCCGCTTGCTGTGTTTTTCTCTTTGTGTTCTCTCTGTTCAACCCTTGATTTATGAATATACTTAAAGCAGTGTAAGTGCTGTAACAACCTCAGTCATATTTAATGACATTTATTGTTTTCCTTTTTGGTGAAAATCTGCGAACTAGCTGCCTCATTTAAAAATATATATATATATATATATATATACGGCAAAAAGAAAATAGAGAGGATAAAAAAAAACATACATCAGCCGGTAGATATTCTATTATGTCTATTTATTCCAAAACAAAGGGAGTATTATAAGAATACATACACATGCAAAGACTGTGTGCTATACAAATATATACTAGTAATACATAAAACAGTAAAAGATTAAAAGATCAGTTCCTTACGGCCATTTCTGCCAAGAGGCCACGATATCCTCCATGGTAGCTCCATCTCTTCAATGTTCTGTAGGAATGGGTAGATAGAGTTTGGATGTTGAGTGTGCCTCTAGGCTTCATCAGAGGGTCTAAATGGTTAGGAGAGCCGATACATACAAGAGTCAGCTACTAATAGGATTAGGTATAGGAAAGAGAAATAAGTCATAGACTTCAAGTGTTGCCTTCCAAGTTTCATGTTATTTTGTCCAGTGGTGGATAGGTAGGTATATTCGTTCTAAGGATGAATTTTTTTAGGAAGGATAAATTCAGGCAGGGGTACTTATTTTGTTTACATATAAATACACGTTATGTTTGTATTTACAATGGTGGGTTTGAAAGTATGGCCCGTGAGGAAATAACATTCTTCCACTGCCGGCGGATTTCCAAGATATAGCCCCGCCCCACCAGATCATCACAGAACCTCTTCCATGTTTAACAGCTGGAAGAAGGTAGTACAGGTCTATTGCTTCTTTTGTCTGTCTCCACACGTATACTCGGCCGGTGATTGGAAATAAGGTAAAGTTCGACTCGTCTGAGAAAATAACATTCTTCCACAGCTCTAGGGACCAATTCTATAGGTTTTTTTTTACCCCACTCTAAACGCTTTGCAACGTTTGTTTTCTGATTGCAGTCCTCTGATT
>NW_026365795.1:0-1374 GCF_001194135.2 Octopus bimaculoides | reverse complement strand
GATTGGATCAACTGGAACCCTCGACATCGTAAGCGACGGAGTGCCAACAGATATATGCAGTATATTTAATGTGCCGGATACATCTGAACAACGGTAAATCCTATACGATTGATCATTACAAATCTCTGTCCCTTTCTTTCAGCCGATTATGGTGGAACAATTGTGCTTGTCGGCCAAGACGGAGTCCAGCGGCCTCCTATACACTTCCCCAAAGGCGGTCACCTGTTAGCTTTCTTGTCCTGTCTGGAAAATGGACTCCTACCCCACGGACAACTCGATCCCCCTCTTTGGTCACAGCGAGGGAAAGGTAAGTTTTTTTTCAACTGAAATTTTCTCCCAACAAACACTTGTTGAAGATGTCTGAAGTGTTTGTTTACGTGTCTGCACTAAGTTATGAATCATCATCATCGTCGTCTAACGTCCATCTTTCACGCATGCATGGGTAGGATGGTTGACAGGTGCCGGCCAGGTAGAAAAACTACCCTATGCTACTCTGTCTGTTTTGGCAGGTTTTTATGGCTGTATGCCCTTCCTAACATCAACCACTCTGCAGAGTGGACTCAGTGTTTTTTTTTACGTGGAACCAGCACAGGTGAAGTTAGTTTTGGCATGCTTTTTACAGCTGGATGCCCTTCCAAATGCCGACCACTTTACAGTATGTTATAAATTGCACAGTACAAACCAATGCAGATACAGAAGGCTAACTCTTCAGATCCGAAGAGCTCAATGTGACAAGGCTGGCCCTTTAAATTACAGTTACAGCTCATTTTTGCTTGCTGAGCGCACTGAAGTGAAGTGATGTATCTTGCTGAAGGACACAATCCACCACCAGCAATCAAAATCACAACTTTACAATCATGAGCCAAATGCCCTAACCGCATAGACCGTACGCTAAAGTGGTATCTTTAAAGATGTGTTTTAACCAGAAGAGATCCAACTTGTTTTCGGTGCCATCCATCTTATCGTTGCTTGTTCTGTTTTTTTTTTTTTGTCCTTTTTCTTGTTATCAGGGAAAGTATTTCCAAAGCTCCGTCGTAAATGCAACAAAATGTCCAGCAAGGAAGGCAGTACAAGTAGCTCCAGTACAGACGAGGAAGAAGCGACGGACTACGTGTTTCGTATCGTGGCAACTTTTAAACCAGAGAACATTCGTAAGTGACACCTCTCTCGGCTTACACTCAACACCATCACCACCACCACCATCACTACCACTATCACCACCATCACTACTACTATTACTCTCAAATGTAGGTGACCCTTCACCTAGCATTCAACACCACCACTACTTCAAATGTGACACCTCTTGCCTTACACTCAACACCACCAGGGGGTCCGCAAGGACAAGACAGGGGGTCCGAGGACAGCAAATACTTT
>NW_026365794.1:742-921 GCF_001194135.2 Octopus bimaculoides | reverse complement strand
CCACAGATATCGCAATGATATGGCTTCTCTCCGGTATGTGTACGTTTGTGACTAATCAAGGCACCACTTCGAGAGAATGATTTACCACAGGTATTGCAATATGGTTTTACTCCAGTATGAATGTGTTTATGACGAGTCAATTGACCACTTGTGTAGAATGATTTGCCACAAATATCACA
>NW_026365794.1:542-732 GCF_001194135.2 Octopus bimaculoides | reverse complement strand
ATGGCTTCTCTCCTGTATGTGTACGTTTGTGTGCTGTCAAGTGACTACTTCCAGAGAATGATTTACCACAGATATTACAATGATATGGCTTCTCTCCAGTATGTGTACGTTTGTGTATATTCAAGGCACCACTATTATTTAATGATTTACCACAGATATCACAATGATATGGCTTCTCTCCTGTATGTGT
>NW_026365794.1:268-386 GCF_001194135.2 Octopus bimaculoides | reverse complement strand
CCACAAATGTCACAATGATATGGCTTCTCTCCTGTATGTGTACGTTTGTGACTAGTCAATGTACCACATAGAGAGTATGATTTACCACAGATATCGCAATTATATGGTTTCTCTCCTG
>NW_026365794.1:0-151 GCF_001194135.2 Octopus bimaculoides | reverse complement strand
AGAATGATTTACCACAGATATCGCAATGATATGGCTTCTCTCCTGTATGTATACGTTTGTGACTAATCAAGACACCACTTCGAGAGAATGATTTACCACAAATATTACAATGATATGGTTTTACTCCAGTATGAATGCGTTTGTGACGAGT
>NW_026365793.1:0-212 GCF_001194135.2 Octopus bimaculoides | reverse complement strand
ATGTGTGTTTGTGTATGTGTGTGTGTATTTATGTGTGTATGTGTGTGTGTAGAAATATACATTCTAGGATGTGTGTAGAAATATATACATTCTTAGGCATAAGCATGGCCGTCTGGTAAAGAAGTTTGTTTCGTAACCATTTATATACATATCCAGGATTTGATTCCTCTATCTATCTATCTATCTATCTATCTATCTATCTATCTATCTAT
>NW_026365792.1:0-224 GCF_001194135.2 Octopus bimaculoides | reverse complement strand
ACCAGTCCTCAGTCAAATTGTCCAACCCATGGAAAGCAGACGTTAAACGACGATGATGATGATGTATATTATAGATGGTTTAATATGGGAATATGCTGTTAAATGTATATGTAATTCAGCATGAAAATTTATAACTTTTAATTTTTTAAACGGATATAACTTTTAATGTATTAGTTGATTTACATTTTACATATAATTATTTACTTTATGTATTTAGACTCTCT
>NW_026365791.1:0-330 GCF_001194135.2 Octopus bimaculoides | reverse complement strand
ATCATCATCATCATTATCATCATCATCATCATTATCATTATCATCCTCATTATCATCATCATCATCATCATCATCATCATCCTCATTATCATCATCATTATCATCATCATCATCCAGTGTTTTAAATCCATGTTTTGTCCCTGTTAATGGGGGTGGCCGCATCTATCTCAATGCCATACCAACCGAGGTAGGCAGGTGTAGCCCACCCCAACTTTTAGGCTGGCTGGTGCCCATTTTCTTTTGCTATCGTGTGGCTTTTTGGAGCTGGATATTCTATGGTGAGCATGCCCTTGCTTATCCCCAACCTCAGTTTCTAGACATGAGTGGTCC
>NW_026365790.1:0-276 GCF_001194135.2 Octopus bimaculoides | reverse complement strand
GTGGTTTTATGCATAGAGATAATATTCTGTAAGCATGTTGTTTTGTGTATGTAGTTTTATGTAAGTATGTTTAGTTTCATATTTGTGTGTCTGTGTGCACAGTTGTGTACATGTTAGCAATTTCATGTATTTGCATAATTTCATATGTTTTATGCATGTAGTTTCATGTTTGTTTTTAATTCCCTATGTGTATGTGTGAGTAGTTTCCTCTGTGTGAATGTGCATGTGTGCATGTGTATATATGTATGTATGTATGTATGTATGTATGTATGTATG
>NW_026365789.1:0-278 GCF_001194135.2 Octopus bimaculoides | reverse complement strand
GATTTCATTATTCTCTTTAACCCGGACAAAGCCGGGTATTTCTGCTAGTAATATATATATATTTATGTATGTATATTACATATACACAGGTATATAATAAATATATATATATATGTGTGTGTATATATATATGTATGCATATATATATTTATAATATTACATATACACATATATTAATATACATATATTGTATATATAATAAATATGTTACATATAGACATATATATAATAATATACATATACATACATATATATATATATATATATATATATATATA
>NW_026365788.1:6250-6508 GCF_001194135.2 Octopus bimaculoides | reverse complement strand
GTGTGTGTGTGTGTGTGTGTATGTGCGTGTGTGTGTGTGTGCTTGTGTGTGTGCATGTATATAGTTATGTACATGTGCTTTTGTGTCTGTGTATATCCCCCACCATCACGCGACCACTGATGTTGGTGTGTTTACGTCCTAGTAACTTAACGGTTCGGCAAAAGAACCGTATTTATGTGTGTGTTTATTTGTGTCTGTGTTTGTCCCCCCCCACCATCGCTTGACAACCGATGTTGGTGTGTTTACGTCCTAGTAACT
>NW_026365788.1:4017-6132 GCF_001194135.2 Octopus bimaculoides | reverse complement strand
ACACAACCGTAGCTTTTTCTCTTTCGGATCACAGAGCGGGGTCATCCAGCCCTCCGGCCCAAACACCAACACCAACGCCAACACCACCATTACCCCTACCACCACAAACACACGCCTCCATACCACTAAGAGTACCCCCACCCCACCGCGACCATGGCAACTACCACCACCGCTAACACCAAAACAAACACCACCGTAAATCAAACTGTTTACATTACAAAATAAAGTACTTTATCAATTATAGAAGGCAGATGTTTTATTGTGGTTTGATGACAGTGGTGGTGGTGGTGGTAGTGTTGGAAGTAGAGGTGTTGGTGGTAGTAGTAGTTGTGGTGGGAGTAGTAGTAGTAGTAGTAGTAGTAGTAGTAGTGGTATCAGCGCCCGATATTCTTATTTTCTTAAATTTGGGGCTTCAAAATTTAGCACAAGGCCAGCAATTTCGGAAAGGGAGCACGTAGTTTACATCGAATCCCACTGCGTAACTGGTACTTAATTTCATCGACCCCGAAAGGATGAAAGGATGAAAGTCGACCTCGACGGAATTTGAACTCAGAACGTAAAGACAGATGAAATACAGTTAATCATTTCGTCCGGCGTGCTAACGATTCTGCCAGCTCACCACCTTAATAACAATAATAATAATAATAATAATAATAATAATAATAATAATAATAATAATAATAATAATAATAATAATAATAATAATAATAATGATGATAATAATAATAATAATAATAATAATAATAATAATAATAATAATAACAACAATAACAATACAGTAACCATAAGAGCATCACAGCAAACCACAGCACATACCCAAGGCACACAGAGCTGCGCTCGGTAGTGAAGTGAAAGCACGTTATAAAAATAAAACTACTGAACAATAATAATAATAATAATAATAATAATAATGATAATAATAATCCTTTCTATTATAGGCACTATAGGTACTTATTTTATCGATCTTCGAAGGATGAAAAGGCAATGTAGGTCTCGGCAGAATTTGAACCCAGAATGTAAGAGCGGATGAAATGCCGCCAAGCGTCGTGCCAGCATTCTGCCTTAGATACTTAAAAAAAAAAAAATTATCCGCAAAGAATAAGCAAACGATTGCAGGAGTGATGTTTCCAGTTCTTTAAAATTCAACATAAAATTGGCCACGAGCAATACAGAACCGCAGCTGCCAACATCAACTTCCGTTTGTTTTAATTTTCTTTTTGTGTTCTGCTTTAACAAAATTTCGTTCAACAGCTGCCAAGATTTTATTTTGAGAAGTATTGATATTTTTTCATTTTCATGAAAACTGGTATATTCTATGAATGGATATTCCCGGTATAATTGTATCCTTTCCTTTGGCACGTCCAACAGGGGACAGTAGCGTCGATGGCATATAGAACATGAATTTAGATAAACTTAGAAATGATTCGGCCAAATGCTGGCTTAGGCCGTGTCTAACTTAACACCATCATTGGATAGAATCTGTGAAGCTATTGGTCCTGATCTATCTTCTAAATTGAATTCACCCTCTCATCGTCGTTGTGTGGCTTCCTTGTCGCTTTTCTTTAAGTACTTTCATGAACATTGTTCAGCTGAGCTCTCTTCTCTAGTTCCTCCTTCAAGAACTTATCAGCTATCAATTAGACTTGCATCCAGTTCTCATCAATATACTGTGCAGCCTCCTAAGTGTCGTAAAGCACTTTACAATACCAGTTTCCTCCCTCGCACCTCTGAACTTCTTGTCTTGTTTTCCTCTTCAATATGACCTCCTCCAGTCTTTTAAGTCTAATGGACATCGTCACCTGGAGGCGCAATCGCCCAGTGGTTAGGGCAGCGGACTCACGGTCATAGGATCGCGGTTTCGATTCCCAGACCGGGCGTTGTGAGTGTTTATTGAGCGAAAACACCTAAAAGCTCCACGAGGCTCCGGCAGAGGATGGTGGCGAACCCTGCTGTACTCTTTCACCACAACTTTCTCTCACTCTTTCTTCCTGTTTCTGTTGTACCTGTATTTCAAAGGACCAGCCTTGTCACACTGTGTCACGCTGAATATCCCCCGAGAACTACGTTAAGGGTACACGTGTCTGTGGAGTGCTCAGCCACTTGCACGTTAATTTC
>NW_026365788.1:2548-3338 GCF_001194135.2 Octopus bimaculoides | reverse complement strand
GTGTGTGTGTATGTGTGGTAAGTAGCTTACTTCCAAACCACATGGTTCCGGGTTCAGTCCCTCTTCGTGGCACCTTGGGCAAGTGCTACTATAGCCTCGGAACGACTAAAGTTTTGTGAGTGGATTTGGTAGACGGAAACTGAAAGAAGCCTGTCGTGTATATGTATATGTATGTTGGTATGTAGTATGTGCATACGTATATACATATATACATTATATGCGTATATGTATCCTTGCATGTATATGTACATGCGCATATGTGTGTCTGTCTATCTATCTATCTATCTATCTATCTATCTATCTATCTATCTATCTATTTATCTACTCACTCACAAACATATATGCATGTATATACATATATATATATATATGAGTATGCATATATACATGCATATGTGTGTGTACCTGTGTGTGCGCGTGTGTGTGTGTGTATTTACGGCGACAGAGAGAGACACAAACACACACACACACACATATATATATATATGCATATTTCCAGTTATTGAAACACAAAGATTCCATAAGCTACACACACACACACACACACACACACACACACACGCAAGTACGAACGCATGCCCTGTCGCTCTATTGACAAAGTTAAAGCCGACACCGTCCGAGTAAACCAGCCAATAATAGCACGTACGAAATTATTACCTCACCGGGTTCTGTTGCACTTTTAAACCAGGCCAGACCAAAGAACTCTCTCATGTGGAACGATATATTGTCTCCACACATGATCAATTGGTTTCCGCTATAACAGAGACTCTGCGATGGATGTTTACGTATA
>NW_026365788.1:1935-2538 GCF_001194135.2 Octopus bimaculoides | reverse complement strand
TGTGTGTGTGTGTGTGTGTGTGTGTGTGTGTGTGTGTATGTGTGTGTGTATAGGTGCAGGAGTGGCTGTGTGGTAAGAAGTCTGCTTCCCAACCACATGGTTCCGGGTTCAGTCCCACAGCGTGGCACCTTGGACAAAAGCCTTATGAGTGGATTTGGTAGACGGCATCCTCTGAGTGGCGGATTGAGTAAGCACGCATGTGCTTACAACAAATTTCCCAAATTCACAACGTTTCCACTATACAAATTCAAAGACAATGCTAGACAAAATGAACTCATTAGCAAAGAAATATTTGTTATAAGAAAATACCGACCAAGTCTAAGTTCTCTAAACTAGCAACACTGAGACTTTCATATATGTTTTAATATTTTTATACGTAGACTTGCAAGTTATTCATAAGAAATACACAAAGGGGATCGAAGAACCCGATTTCTATTAAAACCATAGGGGGAACAACTTCACCACGACGACTACCACCACCACCACCACCACCACCACTACTACTACTACTACTACTACTACTACTACTACTACTACTATTGTTATTATCATGACTGCTGCTAGTTATTCGACAGCTACAACCACTCCTAGAACTCTTGACCA
>NW_026365788.1:0-1375 GCF_001194135.2 Octopus bimaculoides | reverse complement strand
TATATATATATATATATATGTATGTATGTATGTATCCTGTCAGTCCTTTCTGTCGAGGAGCGTAGGCTCGAAACGTCAAAGACTTCTGAGCGTCAAACTAATACATCAGCTCATTGTTCCCTCATCTGTCCCAGTCTTTCGTTTTCTGTAAATTTGAACTACATGTATATGTGTATGTGTGTGTGTGTGTGTGTGTGTGTGTGTGTGTGTGGAAGTAAGTGTGTGTGTCTCTATATATGCATACATGCATACATGCACACACACACACAAACACACATGTATGTATGTATGCGTATATGAATATATGCACGTAGGAGTAAATAAGGAAGTCTCTAAAAATGGTGGTTAATCTGATTAGAAATAGCAGCTGTTTCTCCCTCAAATTCTTTAGACTTTCGAACAAAAAAAATAAATGAAAACGCAAACGTTTCATTCGACGATGTGATCCAATATACGCCTAGCCTAAAAATGTAATGGAAACTCGATCGTCACCTTTGGAACACAATTTGGTCATAGTCCCACGGGATCAGAGCTGGCTTGCGGTTAAACAATCATCACAAGGAAAGGAAAGCAAAGACACATATGTTTCAATCTGGAGAGCTGCACCTAAACCAGTCGAGTGGGGAAGGAAGTGCTCCAGCATGACCGCGGCCTACAGCACCACTGCTAGCATACCACCACCACGACCACTGTGGCCTATACCATCACAGCGAAAGAGCAATAGCAGTAGTAGCAGAAGCAGCAACACCACCACCACCACTACCACCACTACCACTACTACGATTACTACTACTACTACAAACAGCACTACCACACCCACTACTACTACCACCACCACCACTAATACTACAACTACCACCACCACCACCACCACCACAACCATCACCACTACTACTACTACTACTACTACTACAACCACCACAGCTAACACCGCCATCCCCCTCACCACTGCTACTACTACTACTACTACTACTGCTGCTGCTGCTGCTACTACTACTAGTACTGATGATGATGATTATGCTGCTGCTACTGTTGCTGCTGCTGCTGCCCTTAATTCCAGGTAAAAGACGGCGACGGGTGGTGGTGGTGGTGGTGGTGGTTGCGGCAAGTAACGAATGAAGGCGCTTTAAATATGTCAGGTATGCGGAGATATCTGTCTAGGTGACCTCTTAGTGCACGACAAACAGACAGACGTAGATAGAGACAGGGAAAGAGAGAGAGAGAAAGTGGGAGAAAGAAAGAGAGGAAGAAAGAGAGAGAGAGAGATGGAGAAGCATGGATAGATAGATAGACAGATAGATAGATAGATATACAGATAGATAAGGTAGATAGACAGATAGATAGGTAGATAGATAGATAGATAGATAGATAGATA
>NW_026365787.1:1160-1392 GCF_001194135.2 Octopus bimaculoides | reverse complement strand
TCTTCGCTGCGCCTCACTACCAAGTGTCGAAGCCACCATTCTTCGCCATCATCTCCGCTGGGTAGGTCACATCCAGTGTATGGAGCCCTCTCGTCTCCCAAGGATCATGCTCCACGGAGAACTTGCAATCGGAACAACACCCAGAAGAGGTCCGAAATTCCGTTTTAAAGACCAGCTCAAACGGACCTTGGCTCAAACTAACATCCAGCCATCCTCATGGGAACAGATTGCC
>NW_026365787.1:785-1039 GCF_001194135.2 Octopus bimaculoides | reverse complement strand
ACCTGCACCAACTATCCCTTGCGAGTTCTGCCCACGAATCCTTCACCACCGACTTTGACTCCAAAGTCACTTTCGGCACAAACATCAGCCGAGTAGACTGGACGGAAACTGACGAACCCAGTGCTCGGATACGAGCTGGGGCCGACAACTAAGTTCACATATTCCATTCACCTTCACAATGCCAGGAAACTGTATAAACATCTCAGACAACTTTTGCTATATATATATATAAAAATATGTAAAATATTAAGACA
>NW_026365787.1:0-775 GCF_001194135.2 Octopus bimaculoides | reverse complement strand
GGCGAAAAATATCTATAATAAAATTCTAATTGATAAATATAAATTGTTATTAAAACGAAACACGCAGGTGAAGAATCGACACAGCATACGGGAACACAACACAATGTGCAGTTGTCATAGTAACAAGCTGTTAATGCCTCGCTGTCTGTTGGTTCGCTAAAATTACCCAAATTTCCCAACTTTAATTCCAAATAACATCAAGTTCTTTAATTTACGAGGAGCAAAATTAAAGGGGCTCATTTTGCGAATGAAAAACACTAGATCCCGGGGAGCTGGCCGGGCAAAACACTTAGCGGCATTTCGTCTATCTTTAAGTTCTGAGTTTAAATTCCGCTGAGATTGACCTCCTTTCGGAGTCGACAAAATAAGTACCAGTTGAGCACTGAGGTCGATGAAATCGACTTATCCCCTTCCCCGAAGTCGCTGGCCTTGTGTTATTTGAAACCGATATTCTACAAAGACTACCTCATCACAACAATATTCTCGGACTGAGGATAACACTTCTTTGAATTGTTTGATGAAATGTTTTACCCTTTTCCTTTTTTTTTTCTTTTTTTTTTAGAAGCTAAAGAAAAGAATGTGTAGGGATTTAAAGATGCTGACAAGATTCAGGCTTTATTTTTTATGGTTGACAACTGAAGAATCAGAAACCAAGGATACAAGAAAACACAAAGTTGGTGACTGAACAGTCTTCATACATGGAATTTTGGATCTAGCGGATATTGAATTAATTGAATTTATTTCACTTTTTAACTTTGAAATCACTCGAATCTTC
>NW_026365786.1:0-215 GCF_001194135.2 Octopus bimaculoides | reverse complement strand
AATCTACTCACAAGGCTTTGGTCGGCCTGAGACTATAGTAGAAGACACTTTTCCCAAGGTGCCATGCAGTGGGACTGAACCCAGACCATGTGGCTGGTAAGCAAGCTACTTACCACAGAGCCACTTCTTATTTTATCTCTACAAATATATATGATCTACCTTGATCATTCTTTCACACATAGTATATAGTTGTGTGAGACTACAGTTTTCCATTT
>NW_026365785.1:0-604 GCF_001194135.2 Octopus bimaculoides | reverse complement strand
TATATTAAATTAGGAATTGAACGGAACGCAGAACTCCAAACTGATCAACATAACAATATTTATTTTTGGTGGAAAAAATAGACAGTTCGTTTTCTGAGTAGCCTCCTGTGAGAAAGTCTGGTTGCTGAGACGTCGGAATGTAGATGTGAGCTGTCTCTAGAGTTGAAACGTTGGAGAGACAACTTGCTTCGACCACACTCAATGAGAGAGCTTGTTTTAGACGTCTTGCTTGTTCGCTGTCTGGCGTGGTAAGAGACAGAATAGAAGCCGGAACGTTTGGATGTTGAAATCCACACATGCGTGGTTAAAGATGCAGTAATGGCGACTATGCCTTTTTGGCGCCAATATGACGTCACTACATTATTATCATTATTATTGTTATTATTAATATTATTATCATTATCATAATTATTATTATTATTATTTCACTGAGATAGATTTTGCCATTCATCCTTTCAAAGTTGATAAATAAGTACCAGTTGATCACTGGGGGTCAATGTAATCGACTCATCCCTTTCCCCAAAACTGCTGCCCTTGTGGCAAATTTTGAAACCATTATTATTATTATGATTATTATTATTATTATTATTATGATTATTATTAT
>NW_026365784.1:0-294 GCF_001194135.2 Octopus bimaculoides | reverse complement strand
ATTGTGGCATAGAATTATATCCTTGATATGAGCATTGATTGTGTCTGTGTTATTGAAATAAGCAAGATTGTCATGACCTGAGTGGATTTTTTTCAAGGTCTCATCTCATGGTAGTGATACAGATTTGGTGTATAACATATCTGTTACATATAGATGCTATCTGTAAGTGGAAGGTGAAGGCAAAAAGAAGAGTTTTATCATTTGCATTGCAGTTGGTGATATTAGAGGTGACAGCAAGTAGATCATTAATCATCATCATCATCATCGTTTAACGTCCGCTTTCCATGCTAGCAT
>NW_026365783.1:0-479 GCF_001194135.2 Octopus bimaculoides | reverse complement strand
GATATTGAAAGGTTCTGTAGCTTAAACGGTACAAGTCTTCTATCAAGTATTTGTCATTGCAAGAACAGTGTGCATTCATTTGGAGAATTTCCATCTCTGTTCTTACTGTAAACATTCTTAAGACTGAATGTGTATAATGTGGATCAGTTTTTCCCACACATCTGTACACACAATCTTTGCTAACACCTCACATTTTTTCTTTCTTGTTAATACAGTTGTTATAATGTATATTGACCCCTTCATTTATTTACTATGGCCTCCATTATGAATAGGGTTTTTAAGAATAATTATCCTTATATTTTCCATAAGGTTTAGTTTATTCTTCAGCCCAGCCCACAAAGCGAAATATGTTTGACACTCCTGGTGGAGTCTATATTTAAAAACTATGTTGTTATTGTAAATGTAATCATTTCTTGTATTTTTCCAGCTTGGTGCCAATGAGATTCTGAATATCGATGCTATTATTGAGAGTTCTCTAC
>NW_026365782.1:0-251 GCF_001194135.2 Octopus bimaculoides | reverse complement strand
TACAGTAACAAGGTGTGTGCCTTTAGGCGTTCCTGAAGTTTACAGCAAAATTTGTTTCATAAGTAGTATATCAGGATAAATAAAGCCTCAACATGGTTTTCTCATTAGTTAAAACAATGAGAACAATTTAGCATACTCTTGCATCTTTGAGTAGTGTTTCGATGAACAAGTTCCGCTCCATAATTGTGAATAGATGTCTACAATAAAGCACGTACATGCCCAGCCCCACTATATATATATATATATATATA
>NW_026365781.1:0-204 GCF_001194135.2 Octopus bimaculoides | reverse complement strand
CACCATTTTCGCACAACTCAAACTCACAAAATTTTGCAAATAACCATGAATAGCCAACGAAACTTGAAACTGCTTATCTCATGATTTCCAGTCGATTTTAGACACTTTTTGATAGTTTTAATTTTTGCAAAAGGCACTATTCATTTCGAAGTCCAGTATATTAATATAGGCTATATGATTTATAAAATCATTATATTTATCAAA
>NW_026365780.1:0-1129 GCF_001194135.2 Octopus bimaculoides | reverse complement strand
ATATATATATGTACAGAGTGGTGCTCACATAGACGAAAACTTACCATCCAACTATTACATACAGTGCTGGTGCTTCGGGCGTCCAAAGTTAATAGTAAGAACGACCTTTGTCAAGTTCGTATGGAATCACAAAGGCAGATAAACACATATACGCTAGGACAAATATTTACATAGAATACAAAATACAGAGTATGGAACACAGGAATGAAGAAAACGCAGGAAGTCAGACAACGTAAATATGATATATATATATTATGTATGTATGTATGTATGTATGTATGTATGTATGTATGTATGTATGTATGTATGTACGTGTGTGTATGTACGTATGTAGATAGATAGATAGATAGATAGATAGATAGATAGATAGATAGATAGATAGATAGATATACAGGGTACGATGGGTAAATTGTCGTCATTTAATTTTGCGCATGCGCATTGTTTATTTTTTGATTTTGTCGTTTACACAGTAGAGTCAGTTGTGCACCGTCTTCGAGAAAAACTGCACCATGACGCAATTCACTCTACCAGAAGTTTGGATAAAACATGCTGTACCGCTGGGCATTCGCACCGGAAGCTCCAATATGAACATTTCAGAATATTTAGGTGTCAATCTGAAGACATTTACCGAGAGTGATAAAAATCAAACATCCAGTCAACATGATGGTGTTTGCAGTGATCACTAGTGATGGTGACGTTATACCTCCATTCATCTTTCCACGCGGCCTCACACTCAACACGGAGGCCTACATCAATTGCCTCCATAAGGTAAAGTTGCCCTGGATCAAGAGGGTTGCTTTTGAAAGTCCCTATGTTTGTCAACAGGACTCTACACCATGCCACACAAGCAGGAGAACCGATTCATGGCTCTTAGATAATTTCTGCGACCACATTACCCCTAACATCTGGCCGCCTAACTCCCCAGACTGCAACACCCTTGATTATTATGTGAGGGTGCAGTTGAGTGAAAGACCAACAAAACTCCTTCTAACACAAAAGATGAACTGAAGGCAAGGATTACGGCAGCATTCCCCAACTTTAACAATGAGGCCGTCCAGAAGAGTTGCAGGAGATTCCGCAGTCGTCTGGAGGCCGTGGTTGAAGCCAATGGCGATTCTATTGAATAAAT
>NW_026365779.1:0-401 GCF_001194135.2 Octopus bimaculoides | reverse complement strand
TACATACATACATACATACATACATACATACATATATACATGGTGATTGCCTTGTGTTGTCAGATGATAAACATCTCATTAGTCATTAACATTAGCTGATAAGAAATCTGTACACTTATACAACAAGCATTTCAGTCTCCAAGAATTCATAGTTATATATTCAATGGGAAGCAAGACCAAAACAGCAGGAAAATACTTCAATCTCAGGTTTTATCTCACTTGGCCTTTTTTGATACCAGTGATTCTAAAAATGGACTAAAGGAACGATGGAAAACTTTATATAGGTGCTAGGCAGAAGAGGGCAGTTCGGGGCGATTGACGTGTTTGAACAGTGTTTTTTTTAGTTTTTTTTTTAGTTTTTGCCTCCCATTTAAATTTTAACCTTATTAACTTTTAAGTGT
>NW_026365778.1:0-207 GCF_001194135.2 Octopus bimaculoides | reverse complement strand
TTCTCTCTCTCTCTCTCACACTTTCTCTCTCTCTCTCTCACACTTTCTCTTTCTCTTTTTCTTTTTCTCTGCATCTTATCTTTTATACCTCTCTCTCTTTCTCTCTCTCACACTTTCTCTCTTTCTTTTTCTCTGTGTCTTATCTTTCCTACCTCTCTCTCTCTCACTCTCTCTCTCTCTCACACACACACTCTCTCTCTCTCTCTC
>NW_026365777.1:0-474 GCF_001194135.2 Octopus bimaculoides | reverse complement strand
TTTCTTTCTTTCTTTCTTTCTTTCTTTCTTTCTTTCTTTCCTTCTTTCTAGGATCAATCATTATCAAATGTTTACCTCACTTCTCGATTCGAAATTTCATAGTACACGATTTCTAACATGCTAACATCAATTGCGAAAGAAGATAAAGCAAGTGGCTTGTAACTATTAGTGTGACAGTTGTAGAACAAACTATTAAACCAAATAATTATCAAATTGGTTATATTTACTCCAAATGAGTCTTGATCGACAGAAGAATATTTTTAGATTGTTGAAGTATAATTCATTGATGCATTAAAGTAGTTTGATATGATTTCATTGAAGATTAGAAGTTTCGGTCTTTCGTTTTTCACCATTGAAGGAGTTTTTATCAAGTTACTAGATTTATCATCATCGTCATCATTTAAATAATATATGTAATTGTTATTCATACATGCATAGGCATATTCATTCACACACACATTCATACTCGTACCT
>NW_026365776.1:0-212 GCF_001194135.2 Octopus bimaculoides | reverse complement strand
TTTTTTTTTTTTTTTGTAATCTCAATGATGAAAGATAATCAAATAAAATGGTAATTCTACTCCAGTAAAAGTATAATTTCCAAATGATTTCAGATTACCATATTTTTCATCAAAACTCAAAAACAAGTATTCGTATCTGAAGTATTGATGACGATGAAAATGATGATGATGATGATGATGAAGACGATTGTGATGATGATGATGATGATGAG
>NW_026365775.1:0-381 GCF_001194135.2 Octopus bimaculoides | reverse complement strand
TGATGATGATGATGATGATGATGATGATGATGATGATGATGAAGATGGTTTTGGTAGCAGTGGTATTTTTTATTTATTTTTTTTGTGTGCTATAGCTGGCTCTGTAAGTCAGTGGAAGTGGACAAAGAAAAATTTCATTCCATTCAAACTACAAGACAACGTTGTGTGAAAGGACACATGTTTTATAGCAACGATATTATTATTAGATATTTCTTTACCTTTATAAGCACACCATTCTCTCTCTCACTTTTCTTTTTCTCTTCCTCGCTTTCATACCATTCCGCTCTCACTCTTTCTTGCATCCTTTTCTCGCTCCTTACTCATATTCAGCCCTTGTTGTCTTCTTCTTCTTCTTCTTCTTCTTCTTCTTCTTCTTCTTCT
>NW_026365774.1:0-1287 GCF_001194135.2 Octopus bimaculoides | reverse complement strand
GAAAGCAGTGAAAAGTTTCGTAATACCCTCCACATCCTTGTCGCTTCCGAGCCTTTCCTTGTAATTCTTATCGTCAAATTTCCCATTACTTATTAATATAACACGACCATGTGGTTTGAATTTCATCGGGTAGACTGTCTGTTCGTCTAAAAGATCAAATAACTTAATATGTTTCGACTTTTCCAAGGCTGACATCAATTTATCTGAAACCTTCGGAAGTTTCTTAAATATATAATCATGTAACTTTAGAATTTGGTTGTCAGGATTACTTTTTGACATTATTTCATTTCTATGTCCCTCACTCAATAAACCATTGGATAAAGCTTCGTCTAAAAACGATTTGATATCGTCCATGTGTTGTACAAAATCAACTCGGATTTGCATAAATCGTTGCTTAGAAATATGATGTACTTGTTCTGTGCTCATGTTTATATAAAATTACAGATATTAAAACAATATAAATCTGTAAAAAAATATCAATTTTTTCCGAGAATAAAAAGCTTAACAGTCAACCGTTTCACTTCATGGTTTGCAAAGGCTAAAACGATCGGTGTAATGAAATTTGATTAAATCTGACAATTATGTTTATATAGAGACACACATATGAATATATATATATATATTTATTTTTATTTATTTATGTGTTTTAGCCAAGTGGCTGCGGTCATATATATATATTGGAAGGTTTGGAGGTGATGCACAGAAATTATATTATAGAAAAAAATTAAGGTACTCAGAAATCTGGATGTTGGTACATTTATAGATTTTTATTAATATCACATGTTTTATAAATTAAGTAGGATTTTCAAATTGTTTTGAGCTCACCTTTTGGTGGGGGTCTCTTTATATAGTTTTATTGAGGGTGTGGGGTGGAGAGAGAGATATATAGGATAGTAAGAGAGGGTGAGGAATGGAGGAAAAAGTGAGAGAGTGTGTTCTTTTGTGTGTGTGTGTCCATGGGAAAGAGAAAAGAAGAAAATTGTGTTCATAGCTGGTTAGTTCTTTTCAATAAGTTTATTTTTGGCCTTTTAAAGAATTGGCAAAAGCAGGTGTGATTGTTTTGAAGAAGTTGTTTTTCAAAAAGAATCTTTGGTGTCATTGTCTAGTAGGAGAGTGTGGGTGCGTTTTTGTGTGTGCCTGTGTATTTGAAAGGTGTGTCAGTGGGAAGAGGAGGGAAGAAGAAGATTCTGTTTACAGTTGGTCAGTTCATACAGTGACAAGTTTATTGGCCTTTTTAAAAAAAAGAAAAATGGCAAAACCAGATGGTATTCTTTGGTATCATTGTCC
>NW_026365773.1:0-401 GCF_001194135.2 Octopus bimaculoides | reverse complement strand
CTACTTACCTCATACCTTAAGGGTCCACCCCTATTTTTATCTCTCTTTCCAGCTCCATCCTAGACATTCCCACCCACTCTTCTATGATGTCACTAGCCATGCAGCTCCTCTACAGCAACAACCCTGTTCTGTTCTGACCCTTCCTCACACACTTTAACCCCTCATCCCATACCATAAAGCTGCCTTAATCTCTACTGTAGCCCCAATAAATTAAACGAGATCTTAGTCTTGCTTATTACCTGGTAACCTCACTAGTGCTGGTGCCATGAAGAAGAGCACTCAGTCCATTCTGTAAAGTGGCTGGCATTTGGAAAGGCATCCAGCCATAGAAATTATGCCAAAGTAGGTATTGCAGCATTGTGTAGTCTTCAGATCTGTCAGATCATCCAACCAATGCCACA
>NW_026365772.1:0-537 GCF_001194135.2 Octopus bimaculoides | reverse complement strand
GCTACTATAACCCCTACTACCTTTTTCCTTTTTCATCGTGTAGATTTTTATCCAAATTTTGAAATAATTTAGCGTGTATGGTGTCATCCTGCTCCAACTGGGCGCGAAACCTGAACGGTCGTGTCAGTATACGCGACATCGATCATCGTCTTAACTTGAAGCACGTTGGAAACGGTGATGATCAGCCAACTACTAAAGGGACAATTGGTTGTACCAAGAACACGTATTGGCCGGCAGAAATCAGTAGGGGCGTCACTCGACGCTTGTTACTCGATAAGGAAAGCCTATATAAGGTAGCGGTTTCTGATGTAGGACCGATGGTTTGGGGAAAATGCTAAGCATCTGGTTCAATCCAGACCTCCGGCTGGATAAGAAACTTGAAGGAAGTAGCGAGTAGGATGAAATATCACTCAGACCTGGCGGAGTTGAAGTTCTGTTCGTGAAAGCTCGATTGGCGTTAAATAGGGCGCAGGAGTGGTTGTATAGCAAGTAGCTTGCTTACCAACCACATGGTTCCGGGTTCATTTCCACTGCGTA
>NW_026365771.1:0-394 GCF_001194135.2 Octopus bimaculoides | reverse complement strand
GTGGTGGGGGTGGTGGTGGTGCTGGTGGTGGTGGTGGTGATCATATTTGATTCTATTTTTTCTGTAACTCTTCTTTCTTTTTCTGCTAATGTTATTTGAAAAATTAAATTGGTTTGCGGCAGTTTATGATTTTCTATTTGAACATACCTTTTGTACGGTTTGCTTCTTTTTTTTTTCAATTATGCGTGTTTTATGACGCATATTCATATGCGCATGTGCATGCGGTGAGGTTTTGATGAGTATGTTCATGTGTGTGCCTTTGCATTTGCGTGTTCATATGTGCTCGTGTATATGTCCGCATACGAGTTGTTTATATAGGTTCTCATTTGTACGTATACCGACATACACACACACACACATATGAGTGTGTGTGTGTGTGTGTGTGTGTGTGTGT
>NW_026365770.1:0-589 GCF_001194135.2 Octopus bimaculoides | reverse complement strand
TTACATTCATTTGGAGGGAAATGAGGAAGTCTCTAAAAAAAGAAGGAGAAAACTGTAAGGCCTTCTCCTATCATTCACTTGTTTTCTATCACAGAATTATTACATGACTTGGAAAATTTTCAATACGATTTTCAAAGTTCATAATGACAAATTTATTTCGCTAAATTCTTCATTATTTTCAAAGTAGATTTGAACAAAGAAGATTTTTTGAATAGAAATATTATAAGATTAGGGTTAAACTCATTCAGACATTCTTGGTACAGTTATTAAACTGTCAATCAAATTTAGACTTGAATTTCAATAAAAGATTCCTTACTGTTATAAAAATCTTGTCTGAGAGGCATTAGCTAACATCCATAGCTAAAACAGCCATGATAGAACGTGACCCAGCCATTAGGTAGATACCATTCCAGTGATACTCAGAGAATAATCACAAAATTCACTTGTAGTGCATTGATTTGTCGGTCCAGGGCTATAGTGAGTTTATCAGATCAGACCTTGGTGCTGTGCAGCTGGATTGAACACAATACCATGTGGTTGCAAAATGAAAAATTTACAAACGATAAAAATAATTACCTATTTTCAGATT
>NW_026365769.1:0-309 GCF_001194135.2 Octopus bimaculoides | reverse complement strand
AATGCAAATACACATACACACACACACACACACACATATATATATATATACATACGTGTATGTATATCTATAAATGCGTAAATATAAATACACATTCGTGTGTGTACGTGTGTCTGTGTTTTCGTAATTTTGTTAAAAGTTTCTTTTCAAATATAAATTGATATATTTTTTCAATGGCAAAATCGTCAGATTTCAATTGTCTAAAATAGATCGATGTAATGGTTTCAAAATCAAATTGTGTGCACGGGCGCACGTACATACCGATTTGGTGCATGTCTATATACTTTTTAAACAATATATATATATACA
>NW_026365768.1:0-445 GCF_001194135.2 Octopus bimaculoides | reverse complement strand
TGTGCTTGTGTGTATCTGTGTGCATATGTGTGTCTACATGTGTGTGTATGCATATGTGTGTATGTGCGTGTGTATGTGCATATGTGTGTGTATATATATGTATTTAATTAGAAGAGACAGCAAATATAGGGAAATAACAGTATTGGGGAATTGACTGATCCCTGAAATACACATTAGTTAATTGAATGTAGGGTCATTAACCACTGTCAATAAATGTACTTGATGGAGAGAATGGTAAAGGTGGTTTCTATTGGATAATAAAGCTTGCAGAAAAGAAGCTCTGTAAAGAATTTGTCGTCATGCATGATAGCTGTCATGATTTTCATTTCACTGAAGTCTTATCTTGTTGTCTATTACGATTCCATTCCGCTTGCAATGATGGGATTAAATAGTCTCATATATTCTCTTTTACTCTTTTACTTGTTTCAGTCATTTGACTGTGGCC
>NW_026365767.1:0-324 GCF_001194135.2 Octopus bimaculoides | reverse complement strand
ATATATATTAAATGAATACATAAATATGTATTTATAATTACATATATGCTAATTTATATAAATAATTATGTATATATTTATACATACATATGTGTATGTGCACACACATACACATACAAATGTATTTATATATAATGTAAATACATATATTAAGCGCATTTACACATGCAAACATATTACACAAGTATATACTCATAAATGCATACGTAAGCGTAAATGGTACAAGTAATTGTATATATACATATATGCGTATATCTATATTTATATGTAAATGTGTTTTACTCTTTTACTCTTTTACTTGTTTCAGTCTTTTGACTGTGGCCA
>NW_026365766.1:0-339 GCF_001194135.2 Octopus bimaculoides | reverse complement strand
TACAATAGTCATTCTACGGTTATTTTACTACCATTTATTTACAAACATTGTAAATTTTATAGGTTAAATATTTTTCTGGGAACGAATTACGATTTACAACATTGCTCCTATGGGAAATTATTGCTCTGCTTTACGAGTTTTCGCTTTACGAATCTTCTCCAGGAACAAATTAACCTGCATATTGAGGCATCACTATATATATATAATATATATGTCGTTGCTATTTTGCAAAAGTATTGTAAGTCCAAAAACGTTGCTTTTTCAAAGAGCGAAAAAGTAGTTATACTACATTTTGACAATTGTTGACATATTGTCATGTGAAGTAGCTGGAGATATTGA
>NW_026365765.1:0-284 GCF_001194135.2 Octopus bimaculoides | reverse complement strand
CTTTGTATTTTGAAAGTTTCTCCGTTTCTTTTAGTGAAACATTGTCATCTGTTCAGAGTACAGTTGCTTTCTCATTTTCTATGACCTTTTCTGGCTTGTGCCAACACCATCTTTTTTCTGTTGTTATTCCACAGAGTTGGCATAGCTTCCAGTGTATATAGATCCCAACTCTGTCCTGTCTGTGTATATATTCCTTCTTAGCCAGGACTAGACAGCCAGAGACAATATGATTTCTTGTTTCTTCTCCATCTCCACATATTCTGCAGTTACTTGTATTTCTTTTC
>NW_026365764.1:183-555 GCF_001194135.2 Octopus bimaculoides | reverse complement strand
TGTGTATGTTGTATCCTATCTAGTTCATTGACTCCTAAATATTTATATGAGTTCATTGACTCCTAAGTATTTACACCGAGGATGTTTAAGAAGACTACACGGTGGATGTTTTAAAGACTACACCGGGGATGTTTAAAAGACTACACCGGGGATGTTTAGGAAGACTACACGGGGGATGTTTTAAAGACTACACCGGGGATATTTAAAAGACTACACCGGGGATGTTTAAGAAGACTACACCGGGGATGTTTTAAAGACTACACGGGGGATGTTTTAAAGACTACACCGGGGATGATTAAGAAGACTACACCGGGGATGTTTAAGAAGACTACACCGGGGATGTTTAAGAAGACTACACCGGGGATGTTTAAC
>NW_026365764.1:0-158 GCF_001194135.2 Octopus bimaculoides | reverse complement strand
ATTAAGAAGACTACACCGGGGATGTTTAAGAAGACTACACCGGGGATGTTTAAGAAGACTACACCGGGGATGTTTAACGTGTGAGAACGATAAATCATTGCTCCGAATTTTATCCAAAAACATCGGAAATAAAGACATCGCATGGAGCCAAAAAAATA
>NW_026365763.1:0-286 GCF_001194135.2 Octopus bimaculoides | reverse complement strand
CATTTTTCCCTCTGGCCAAGGTTCTAGCTGGTCAGCCAGACTTTGTTCTCCCTGAATCGGTTGGATGGTTTGACTGAGGGCTGGCAAGCTAGGAGGCTGCACCAGGCTCCAATCTGATCTGGCAAGGTTTCTACGGCTGGATGCCCTTTCTAACATGAACCACTATGAGAGTGTAGTGGGTGCTTTTTATATTTCACTAGCACAGGAGCCAGTCAGGCGGCACTGGCAACGACCTAGCTAGAATGCTTTTTCCTTGCCACTGGCATGGAAACAGTCAGGCAACACT
>NW_026365762.1:0-502 GCF_001194135.2 Octopus bimaculoides | reverse complement strand
TCATCATCATCATCATCATCATCATCATCATCGTCATCATCATCATTTAACGTCCGTAAGAATCGATCCCACAAACCAACGCTTACAGGGATCCTTGCGCATCCGATTGTGCTAACTTTCATAGTCGCACTTTCCCCGTAAATTACAAAGCCTTCGGGTTTGTTTACAATATTATGTGTAGTATTATACAGTTCTGTAACTATATATATAATTGGCTGAATTTGATTGGTGAGCGTTTTGGTCCATTCAGATGCACAAGTAGCCATATATGTGTTGTTTGATAGGTTCGATTCTGGCGTATGTTAGCTCATCATTTTTCAGCCAATTATTTTGGTAAACATCAATTTACGTCGGAGTACATATATATTATTATTATTATCATTATGATATAGTATAATATGGTTATTATTGTAAAGAAAATCTTTAATAGTCGCTCATTTTCTGTAGCATAAAAGTGTCTTCTACTATAGCCTCGGGCTGACCAAAGCCTTGTCAGTGGATT
>NW_026365761.1:0-625 GCF_001194135.2 Octopus bimaculoides | reverse complement strand
ATATATATATATATATATATATATATATAAAAATAAGCAACAAGGACATCCAGAGGTCATGCAGTACGATCGCTTCATGCAACTCCATTTAATTGAACAATGCAATCATTACATTAATTCAAATGCACAAAGACATAGAATTTAATTAAATTAGAACAAATGGACACATTAGTATAATTATACTCAAAATTTCCAAATTAAGGAGATAGATGAAGAACATGCTGTCTCACACCAGTTTAGAAGTTATATATATATATAAACATATACGATGAGCTTCTTTCAGTTTCCGTCAACCAAATCTGCTCACTAGGCATTGGTCGGCCCAAGGGTACAGTAGAAAACACTTGCCCAAGGTACCACATGGTGGGACTGAACCAGGAACCATGTGGTTGGGAAGCAAACTTCTCACCACACAGCCACGCCTGTATATATATTGAATTAGAGGGTATGTTAACCTAATGAAGGGATGGTCGCTTCCAAGGAAATACTGAAATACTGAGTCTGCTGAAATGATTAGTTGAGCCCACATATAACAGCCAATGGTACATCTTTTTTCCCTCTGATTAAATTAAACACATGTCACATAAATGTAAATTTAATGTACAAATTTGTAATTAAATTATTG
>NW_026365760.1:536-757 GCF_001194135.2 Octopus bimaculoides | reverse complement strand
TGAAATATAGAGGGATAGATACCTCGGTAAAGGGATTGATAAATAGATAAGAGATGATAGGTGTGCATGATAGAGAGATAAACTGATAGATAGGTACAGTGATAAGATGTTCACAGATATAGATAACGAATTGGAAAAGTGGGTGAGAGAGAGAGGGAGAGATAGAGAGAGATAGAGATGGGGAGAGAGAAAGAGGCGGAGAGAGAGAGAGAGAGCGATAG
>NW_026365760.1:0-526 GCF_001194135.2 Octopus bimaculoides | reverse complement strand
AGAGAGAGAGAGAGAGAGAGAGAGAGAGAGAGAGAGAGAGAGAGAGAGAGAGAGCCGGAGAGAGAGAGCCAGAGAGAGAGAGAGATTACGTGGTTGCGTGGTAAGAAGTTTGCTTTTCAGCCACATGCTTCCTGGTTCAGTCCTGGAGCCCTAAGTCTTCTACTATAGTCTCGGGCTGACCAAAATCCAGTGAGTAGATTTGTGAGTCGGAAACTGAAAGAAGCCCGTTATACACACACTCACGCACACGCGTGTGTGTGTGCGTGTATCAAATCTATGTGCGCTTCTTTAGTCCCTCAATATTGCTTGTTTGTTTGTTTACGTCCCCAAACGTAGCGATTCGGCAAATATCGAATGGTAGAATACATATCAGATTTTAAAATAACAGGGGTCGAGTTGTCCGACGAAACTCGAGGCATTGCCCCAGCATGGCCGTAGTCGATTTACTAAAACAGATATACTCACATGTATATAACATGTACAGATATATATGTATATGTATGTATGTATGTATTTATATATATAT
>NW_026365759.1:0-270 GCF_001194135.2 Octopus bimaculoides | reverse complement strand
TGGTAGATGGAAACTGAAAAGAAGCCCGTCGTATATATATATATGTATATATATATATATTATATATATTATATATATACAAATATATATATACATAGATTATATAAATGTATATATTATATATATATACTAATAAGACCCTGAGGAGATGCAGTATCCCATATTTTATAATATGCATGAATCGATCTGGTTATCGCATCGAAATGATCATAAGTCATCTTCATAATAAAGTATTTTCAATGGATCAGTTTTGAGCTCTTATTTAAATCG
>NW_026365758.1:25608-26427 GCF_001194135.2 Octopus bimaculoides | reverse complement strand
ATATATATATATATATATACATACATACATACTATATATATGTATACCATATTATTATACATACCATATTATATTGTATATATAATGCATACATACATACATACATACATACATCAAGAATGCAAAAACTGAAAGCCCTGTTCGAACAAAGGCCTTCCTAGGTCTTTCTCTCAGCGTTGATAGTTTACATATTTCAAATTCTTTTCTCTTTAAATACGTTTTCAATAACAACAGCAACATTTTCAACTTCGACGACAACAAAAACGATGACAAAATGAAACTATATGAGTTTATATTTCAATAGCAAAGAAAAGAAAAGTTTGAAGGACTAGCTGTCTTCTTGGTGAAAGAGGGAAAGAGAGAGAGAAAGAGATTATGACTCGTTTTCCAGATCTTTATTACATACATACATTCATATATATATATATACATATATATATATCATGTATAACCCTATGTTGGGGTATAACAGAATGACATTTATATCCTTTGCTAGAGTTTATAAAAGAGTATTTCAAAGATATGCTACTTATTATCCTGTCTTCATGAATGCGTTCTAAATAACAGTGTGTGTACTAAGTGTTTATTTGTATGTCATATATAAATATCTATGTATATATATATATATGCACACACGCAGTCACACACAACACATATATCCACGTGTATGTATTTCTGAGAATGATTTAGGAATGCTTCTTAAGAAACGGAGGTCATTTAGGATGCTCCATGCTTCCATTTTAGAGCGATATATCTTAGCAGAACGTGGAAACTAACTGGATCAAAGACAATTTTATATATATATATATATATATATAT
>NW_026365758.1:24270-25052 GCF_001194135.2 Octopus bimaculoides | reverse complement strand
TTTTTAGCCTGGTATTTTATATTTTATTTTATCAGTTTCATTTGCCGAACCGCTAAGTTACAAGGACGTAAACACAACACCGATTGTCAAGCGATGGTGGGCGACACACACACACGTGCACACATATATATATATATACATACGACGGGCTTCTTTTAGTTTCCATCTACCGTATCCACTCGCAAGGCTTTGGTCGTCATGAGGCTATCGCAGAAGACACTTGCCTAATGTGCCACGCAGGACTGAACCCAGAACCATGTGGTTGAGAAGCAAACTTCGTACCACACAGCTACGTCTATGTGCCTATATATATATGTATATCGCGTACATGTATATTTTATGTGTATGTATGTATGTGTGTGCATAGTATGTATATGTGTGTATTTTATAGACACGCATACGCACACATGGTCACGCATGAACCATGGCTTTCTAGTCTTGTGTCACCTTTATTTTCTTCTGTACATTTAGGACTTTATCTCGTAATCTGCTTGTCCTCTTTTTTCTTAAGATGGCAGGCTATGACTGAAAGTTGATTCAGCTCTTATTTTTAGCACTCTTATCAACCATATATAGGCTCTTCCCGCCTTCATGTACGTTTTTGAGTGTGTGTACTTCGGTGTATATGTTCATTATTTACAAGTGTATATTCTAAGCAAGAGTGTCAAAAAAATGTTGGTGCCTCCGTGTTGCGCAAGTTTTCTATATATATGTGTGTGTTTGTGTGTGTGTGTGTGTGTGTGTGTGTGTGTGTGTGTGTGTGTGTGTGTGTGTGTGTGTGT
>NW_026365758.1:21580-23555 GCF_001194135.2 Octopus bimaculoides | reverse complement strand
GTTATAATTCATTTAGTTGCTGTTGTTGTTGTTGTTGTTGTTGTTATTTTGCTTTCCCATTTGTCAATTCCTTTCATTATCCTCGTTCTCTTCTTCTTCTTCTTCTTCTTCTTCTTCTTCTTCTTCTTCTTCTTCTTCTTCTTCTTCGCCATCTTTGTTTCTTTTGTTTTGAATAAAATATATGCAACGCGAAAGAAAGCTACTGTTTCGAGTTACGATGTTAAAAAAGAACAATTTGGTGTGCGCGCGTGCGCACGTTTGCAAATGAGAGAGAGAGAGAGAGAGAAACTGGGAGATATAATGGAATATATAATGCCTCCCCAAAAATACAAAAAAAAAATAACCAACAAAATCTTTAAGACTTAAAAGGCGCAATGGTAAACGTTCTCGACAATTCGTCAGCAACGAAATTCACACAGGGGACATTGCAGCATAATAAGGGCTCTTGTAGAAAGATCGGGATTGGATTTTTATCTTTGATGGTTCTGAAAGTAGCATTGCTGTCTCCCAGATGAAACGTTTTGCAAGTTGTAAGTAACTTTAGAAATATTAAGTTACACTCACTTTGCGTCGAGCACTTTCGACTTGCAGACCCCATAGTCGTATAATTAAGGGTATGTGTAGTGCTATCTATCTATCTATCTATCTATCTCCTCTCTCTCTCTCTCATATATATTTGTGCGTGTGTATACACATACATATATAAAGAGAGAGGGATAGATAGATAGATAGATAGATAGATAGAGAGAGAGAGAGAGAGAGAGCAGTGCCTTTTGTGACGACTCGGCAATGGATGGCAGTGCCAAGCTTTATAAAGCCTCTCTACCAAGTCACCTGATTCTAAGTTGGCATCAACATGGCTTTCAGGTGTTCTCACCTTAACACACCAAATAAACATAACAGAGGAGACGGGAGTGGATTATCATCTTACAGCCACCGCTTCACCTTTCAATATCCTCCTACATCGCTGCTTTTATAGATTATCTTATTGCCGTAGATCGATATATAAGAGCTAGGCACAATTTATAGGAGGTGGTGGTGGTCGTCGTCGTCATAGTTGTGGTCGTAATGGCTGTTGTCAATGTAGTAGTGGTGGTGGTAGTGGTGGTAATGGGGTCGGTGGTTGTAGTTGCGGTGGGAGTTGTGGTGATGGTGGTAGCAGTATTGGTAGTAGTAGAATTGGATGGTAGTGGTTTGCAATCATCAATGTCAAGACAGTGTGTGTACGCGCGCGCGCACACACATATTCAGAAATGACAGGCTTCTACACAGTTTCCTTATTTCTTTATTGCCCACAAGGGGTTAAACACAGAAGGAACAAACAAGGACAGACAAAGGGATTAAATCGATTATATCGACCCCAGTGCGTAACTGGTACTTATTTAATCGACGCCGAAAGGATGAAAGGCAAAGTCGACCTCGGCGAAATTTGAACTCAGAACGTAACGGCAGACGAAATACAGCCAAGCATTTCGCCCGGCGTGCTAACGTTTCTGCCAGCTCGCCGCTTCTACACAGGCTTCTACACAGTTTCCGTCTACCAAAATATCCACCCACAAGGCTTTGGTCGGCCCAGGGCTCTAGAAGAAGACACTTAACCCGAAATGCTGTGCAGTGGGACTGAACCCGAAACCATCTGGTTAGGAAGTAAGCTTTGTAACTGCAACAGCCACGCCTGCGCCTAGAATGTAGTAACTAGAGAGAAAATTAGGCTGCTTTGTCGTGGTGATGACGGTGGTCAGGGTAGTAGTAATAGCAATAGCAGTAGTAGTAGTAGTAGTAGTAGTGGTGGTGGTGGTGGTGGTGGTGGTGGTTGCATTGGTGGTCGTGGTGGTGGCCTAGTTTAGAAATCTGATTTACCCCAACCAGCGATCTGTTTGATGAGATAGTCCTCCTCCAACACCCCAATACCTTACTCTTACCACCATCAACAGCAGCAACACTATCAACAATAACAACAACAACATTACAAAGT
>NW_026365758.1:19937-21504 GCF_001194135.2 Octopus bimaculoides | reverse complement strand
CACACACACACACACACACACACACACACACACACACACACACACCTACATCATAGTTATGTCTCATTAAAAAAAAAAGAAGAAGCGAATATGTACAATACTTTGTGTTATTATAGTCTGGTTTTATATACCTACTTACTGAAATATATTAGCTTGACCTCTCGGGTTAACTTTGTCATCGCTGCCCAATTTTACCTTGTGTGTGTCTTCTCTTAGAGTTCTGCATTCTTTCTCTAATTTCTTTTTCCTTTCTTCCCTTTATTTTCTCTGATTTTCATTTTATTTTATTTCTGTTTTATTTTGTTAATTCATTATGCATTTTTTTTTTGTCTCTGCGATTAAATTCAGCATTTTCCCCAAATCTAGTTGCCTCTCTCTCTCTCTCTCTCTTTTCTTTCTACCTCTCTCTTTCGTCACGGTTACATACATACTTACGCACATTCACACAAACATACGCTTATATGTATGTATGTATGTATAAAGCATCGTCTCATATATGTATACACACGCACTAATAATATATATATAGTGAAAGGTTCCATATTTTTTTTTCAAGTGATGAATTGTAGTGAAAAATATGAAAAAGAAAGAAAATGCATAGAAATTTTATGTGGAAGGAAATGTGTGTGTGTGTGAACTAAAATATTTACATAGCCGACCGGTTTCGCTTGTGCTAATCACAACTAAAAAGTTAGTGACACTGGGGTCGATGTAATCGACTTAATCCCTTTGTCTGCCCTTGTTTGTCCCCTCTATGTTTAGGCCCTTGTGGGCAATAAAGAAATAAGAATCGTTAGCACTCTGGACGAAATGCTTAGCGGCATTTCGTCCGTCTTCCCGTTCTGAGTTCGAATTCTGGCGAGGTTGACTTTGCTTTTCATCCCTTCTAGGTTGATAGAAAAAAAGAAATACTGGGTCCAGTAATTACTGGACTCAGGTGGGATTTGAACTGAGAGTGTAAAGGTGCAGAACAAATAAATGCTGCAAAGCATTTAAATCTGATGCTCTCACGATTCTACCAATCAACTCCCTTGAGAAATGATTTTGTTTTTTTAAGAACGCAAATATTCGTAATACAGTAAACTCCCTCTTATCCGGTACCTAAATATCTGGAACTCTCAAGCATCCGGCATCCAGTAAAAAAAATATTTTGCTAATTAGAGTCAATAGAACTTGGGCTAATTTGTGTTAATTAATTAGTTGCCATTAAAAAAAAAATTGTTGTATCTAAAATAGATCGTAGCTTTTCAAATTAAAGGACGAAAATTTTTTCTTACTTCATTAACACTTTGTGTATTTTATTAAGTTACTAAAACTTATTCTTTACTTAAATTATATTTCTATTTCTCTCATATCTACTGTATTCAGAATATTAATGAAAATTCTGATGTGTATGTTGAAAGCTCGAAATAGGTAGTAATTCACAGTCGACAAACGAGGAGGGGTTAGACTTCCTCGTCCCGTACTTGTCTCTCATGTGTTGACGTAGTTTTCACTCGTTGCTGATGTCTTTATTTTATTTATGCGCCCTTTCAAAGCCTAGCCAGGCTCATGGGCCCGGTTTCTA
>NW_026365758.1:18149-19816 GCF_001194135.2 Octopus bimaculoides | reverse complement strand
CCCCCCCAGCTGGACGAAAGAGTGAGAGAAAGTTGGGGCGAAAGAGTAAAATAGGGGTCGCCACCACCCCCTGCCGGAACCTCGTGGAGCTTAGGTGTTTTTGTTCAATAAACACTCACAACACCTGGTCTGGGAATCAAACCCGTGATCCTCCGACTGCGAGTCCGCTGCCCTAACCACTGGGCCATTGCGCAACCACATGTCCTGTTCTTATTACATATTTTCTTTGGTAATTTGTCCTGTACTTAACGCTCGTGTGTCTACGTAATTTTCCCTCGTTGGTGATGTCCTGTACTTGATGTATATATATATATATATATATATAAAGAGTTCTAATGAATTTTGTAACGTAAAAATTGATCAGATATCCGAAAAATTCATATATATCCGACGACCGTCCTATCCATGAAGTATCGGTTAGGAAGGAGGGAACTTTACTGTAACGGTTACTATCATATGCACAAGGGCACACGTTTGGGGGCGAGAATATAGTTGATTACATTGACCCCCAGGAACTTATTTGATACTATATTTTATCGATCCCTGAAAGATGAAAGATAGGTTTGACCTCACCAAGAGTTGAGCTCAAAGTGTCACTATATGTTATTCAATACAGCAAGGCATTTTTTTTCCTGAAGAATAATAATAATTACTATTCATTTTCCTTTTTAGGTTTTGTTTTCTTGCTATTTTACTTCTTCTTTGCAAGCGTACAGCTCAATAGTTTTCCCCCTTGTGTATTTTGGCATCTTTATACCCTTATACCATTGCTTAATAAAGCCGCCATTTCTGTTTAGCCTATTCATAATAAAACTATTATTTATTTATGTACAACCCACTATATTACTTCCTGGCATCTGATTCTTTCTTTGTTGTTTGTGTAAATCACCATTTTGTTTTTTGTCTGCCGAGATTTTAATGAAAAAAAATAAATAAAATAACATTTCTGCTGTCAATATTTTGGCAACTGATGGTGCGGCGTTTTAATAGAGTAAACACTGCGTTTGAATTTTGTGTTCGAGCGACATAACCAATTTACTTCGTTGTACAATCGTAATACTCTTTTGGAACACAAATATTCCCCATACATACTGATTCCTGTTTGATTTTGTGCTAGTATTATTGTATACGTATAAGGTGTCATAACATGTCGCCGTACAACCTATGAACTTGTCACAGAGCAGTCACTTGCCAAACAAGTACGACTCCGAAATGAAGTCGCCATTTTTTATATTTTACGTATTCCCACATTACGTCTCTTTTTTCTTCTCTTCTTTTGTTGTTGTTGTTATTATTATTATTATTATTATTATCATTATTATTGTTGTTGTTGTTGTTGTTGTTGTTGTTGTTCTTGTTGTTGTTATTTTTGTGATAGACTTAGAATCAGAGAAAACGGAAGTCCCTTTTCAAAACAAAATATTCTTGGAACACAGAAGCCATGGCACAATATGACTGCAGTCCAATGACTGGAACTAATAAAAGAAATATTATAAGTGTGTGTGTGTGTGTATACAAATAATACGCACACATACACAAAATACATTTGTGCATATGTTCGTGTGTGTGTATACATAGATATATACATACATACACACACACACACACATATATATATATATATATATATATATATATATATATATATATATATATATATATATATA
>NW_026365758.1:13173-18001 GCF_001194135.2 Octopus bimaculoides | reverse complement strand
TGTGTGTGTGTGTGTGTGTGTGTGTGTGTGTGTGTGTGTGTGTGTGTGTGTGTGTGTGTGTAGTGAAATGTAACTAACGGAAAGGTTTCTTTTAGTTATTATATTCAAAAGAACTGGTAGGAATAGAGAAAAAATTAGATCGAGTGAGACCGAGACTACCGAGAATAAGACAGACAGACAGAGAGAACAAAAGAGAGCACGAAAGAGAGGGAGAAAAAGAAAACGAACCAGCGAATTAGATTCATACTGAGCGGGACACAGGATATCAAAGAGGTATAGATATACAGAGAGAGAGAGAGAGAAATAAAAGTTTGAGAAGCAGAGAGAGAGAGAGAGAAATAAAAGTTTGAGAAGCAGAGAGAGAGAGAGAGAGAGAGAGAGAGAGAGAGACTATTGATGTGTCAAACGGTTGTCACGTCTCTTGTGTAAAGAGACTATCATCTAATTTCCTGAACCAGCTTCAGTTTGTTTCTTCTGATGCGGAGAGATCCTTGACTTGTCATGAAGTCGATCTGTGTTTTGTGCGGCCATTTTTTAACACAATAGGCGGTTGAGAAATATATATATAAGTGTGTATGCGTTTATGATATATATATATGTGTGTCTGTGTGTGTGTGTGTGTGTGTGTGCGTGTGTGTGTGTGTGTGTAATATTTGTTACAACTTACATTTCATTCGTTCTTTGTAAAAGATCTGCATAAAACATAAAATGTATGTTTTGTGTGGTTATACGCGTGCTTGCGTATAATCGGCGTACGAAGAAGTATTTATTGTACGTATCTACTATTAATGTGTTTGTTTGTTTTTTTTTTGTGTGTGTGTGTATTTGTGTGTGCGTGTAGTATTAGTATGTATGTGTATGGGATTGTAATTCTGGTATATTTTAGCTACATAAAAACATGTAGGGAAGAAAATGTGGCTCTCCGCTTGCCCATGTGTGTGGGGGGGGGGAAGAGAGGCAGAGGACGGGAGGAATATGTGAAAACATAACTAGTCATGTAGATATAGAAAGAAAGTGTACACATACACACAGGCATTTGATATATATATATATATATATATATATATACACACATGTATGTGTGCGCCATTATATATTTTAGTGTAAAAGAAGAGCTGCAGAGAGATAAGGGACTAAGAAAGAGTTACCTCCCTTCTCTGTCCACCTCTCTAACATTTCGTTCTATCTCTGTCCGTCCTCCTATCTCTCTCTTTCTCCCCCCCTCTCTCTCTCTCTCTGGTCCTTCCACTATCTTGTCAGGGTCCGGAACGTTTAATGTTCCGTTGCTAGGCAACATGCATTCGTGATCAGAGGCAAGGTTTTTATGGCAAAGTACCGAGTGAGAGAAGACAATAGTACAATTGGTAGTTTAAAGTGTATATAGTCACACTTTTGTAGTTTACTGGTTGTTAAGCGGATTTGGTTCTTTTTACAGAATCTTCTTAGTTCGCTTCGTCTCCTTGTTATGCGTTTTCAAACATGGCATCTGATCACCTTCAGACGCAGTACAAATGGTGCGTGTGTTTGTATATTTGCCTAGCTATCTCGTTGCTTTATTTCCTTCACCTCTTATATACACGCACACACACAAAATCTCACGCACATAATGAATGTACGTATGTATGTATATGCTTACAGACATATATACACATATATATATATATGTAAATGCGCAATCATAAACATACATGCACATTTACACTTGCATGTAAACATATCTAAACTCACATCCGAATAATGCGTTTATATGTGTATTTGTCTACCTATCTATCTGTCTACTTTATTTCTTCTCCCCTTTATACGCATGTACGCACACACACGCACACATACACTTATGTGTGTGTATGCATCTGTTTACGTACATACATGTGTGTGTAAGTTTGCAACCATATAACCATACATACACATCCATAGATGCCTGCAAACATGTGTATAAACTTACATATATTACATGTGATCACATACACACACTTGCATAAATACCTACTTACCGACCTATCTATCTTACCAATAAACAACCCAAGATCGCAGTAAAGAAATATCTAGACGTAAGATTTTCAATGCAAAAAAATTGATTTCTGATTAAATTTTTGAGAAGAAGCAAAGGTGAGATGTAAACAGTAAGGAAAGCAGGAAAGAAGATTTGCCTGAAAGAGAGAATAAGACCAGAGAGAGAAGACAGACAGAACAAGGGGAATGAAAGACTGAGCTAAGATGTAAAGAAACAGAAGACAAACAGGCGGATAAAATGGAGATTGAGAGAGTAGAAAGAAGTAAGCTATAGAAACAGAGACCGTCAGAAGATAGGGTTATGAAAATATATATTTATTTAGAGAGAGAGAGAGAGAGAGAGTGGAAGAGGAGGAAGATAGATCGAAAAAGAGACAACGAGACAGATAAACAAAGATGGAAAGACAATATGGTGGAAAACATTTCTGCTGTCACCTGGAAAAAAGAACGATTTACAAATGCCTGCGTTAGCTGTGTTAGAAATAAATTTTTTCAATTCGTAGAATGCAAGTTAAATAGCAAACATCAACAATCGTGTTGCAATCTTATCGTTTATCTGCGATTAAGAAAGCTTAATTCTTGCGTTTTAAATACTGAATCGTCTTTGCAGAGGAGCAACACGAAGTCCTCTTACCCTGTGTTGTGGTTGTGTGTGTATTTACTCTTTCTCGTTATCTCAGTCATTAGGCTCCGGCCCCGTTGAAAAACTTCACCACTTTCAAGGTTTTATTTTTTTATTTCAGTTTATTCTATTGACGTGGAGGCGCAATGGCCCAGTGGTTAGGGCAGCGGACTCGCGGTCATAGGATCGCGGTTTCGATTCCCAGACCGGGCGTTGTGAGTGTTTATTGAGCGAAAACACCTAAAGCTCCACAAGACTCCAGCAGGGGATAGTGGCGAACCCTGCTGTACACTTTCACCACAACCTCCTCTCACTCTTACTTCCTGTTTCTGTTGTGCATGTAATTCAAAGGGTCAGCCTTGTCACACTGTGTCACGCTGAATATCCCCGAGAACTACGTTAAGGGTACACGTGTCTGTGGAGTGCTCAGCCACTTGCACGTTAATTTCACGAGCAGGCTACTCCGTTGATCGGATCAACTGGAACTCTCGACGTCGTAAGCGACGGAGTGCCAACAATTCTATCGACACTCCTCATTCACCACAGTAGGTGTCTGATGGTTAATTCATAGTCGTGTGATTAAGAAGTACGTTTTACAACCACGAGGTTCTGAGTTCGATCCTACTGCCTGATGATTTAGGCACATGTTTTGTAATCGCTTTTTCTTATACATAAATACCTTGGTAGACGTAACTATAAATACACCTTTGTGTGTGTGTGTGTATGTGTGCATGCACGTTATGAGTGATAATAACAGTATTAGTTCAAAATACTAACTTGTGTATCATACTAAAAACGTATACATAGTTGAAAGTCTGATGAACTGCGATATTCGTCTCGAGACAGCATCTCTTATACGCGTATATCTTTAAATGATACAGAAATATATCAGTAACCAGATAAAATCGTCTAGCAGCGGTGGTAGTATTGCTAAAGGCGTATTTCTGCTTCGTTGAGCTACGTCAGAAGCAAATATACACTAACAACTGCATGCTGAAACAGAATTATCTACTGCTGATACAGTAAAACAGTGAGTGATGTGACAACCGGGTAGGCAGATACTAATACTGCGACAGAAGCAGGAGTTGATTCATTCAACTAAAATTCTTCAGGGTGGTGTCCCAGCGTGGCTGCAGTCTAATGATTGAAGCCAGTAGAAGGTGAAAGGTAAGGTATGTGATTCGAGGGCAATTTAGCTGTGATTTCAGGCTGGTCAAGCGACGGAGTACTGGCATCGTTGTTGGTTTGTTTAAGTAGTGTTGACCAATATGGCGGTAGTGTGAGTGTGATAGATAAAGATGTAGTATGTAGTTGTTTGTAGTAGAAGCACTTTTAGCTGATAGTAACACATTTATAGAATAACAGAATTTGTTGTAGAATAACAGAATCGTGGTCGGCTGTAGCAAATTAACAGAATAACAGAATGGATGAATTCATAAGAAAAAAAAATTAATTTAGTTATGTCTGAAAGAGACGAATCGACATTTTTACCTTCTTTCATTTTTACAAAATTAAAAATATTTTCATCCTCTTTCTCTCTCACTCTACGTCACTCATTTCTCTCCCTCCCTCCTTTTCTCTCTCTATCTCTCTCTCTCTCTCTCTCTTTCTCTGTGTAATATACATATATATATATATATATATATATATATATATATATATATATATGGGGCTGTATGTGTGTGTGTGTCTTAATATTCGCCTTTCCTTGTGTTTGTTTTCTCATTCACATGTGCCATACGCATCACGCACGCAAGCAAAATATATATATAATTGTGTGCTTCTATGTCCGTGTGCTTACAAAAACGTATGTTGGCAATTAAATTCATTCATCTTAGCTTAGAGTTAGATTAATAGTAAAAGTCCAGCGAGGAATTCTGTCTTCACGCTTCGAGATCAATCGCAACCTGGATTTAATATCGTCAAAATAGCAATTAGGTATAACGAATATACCGTCAAGATTAGTTACCCATGCACGTATATATGTATGTATGTATGTGAATGCATACGTGTGTAAGTATATATAAATAAGTATATAACTATATGTATATCTATGTGTGTTTAGATTAGCTTGTAGAATTTTATTCTGATTTATGAAAGAATTAATTTGTTGATAAAACCGTGTCTTTAGGTTATTTTGAGGCAATTGGATATAAATCTTTGGCATGCTATATATATATATATATATATATATAT
>NW_026365758.1:11234-12323 GCF_001194135.2 Octopus bimaculoides | reverse complement strand
TATATATATATATATATATATATATATATATATATATATATATATATATGTCTGTCTGTCTGTCTGTCTGTCTATCTATCTATATGTATATATGTATGTATGTGTGTGTATGTATATGCATGTATGTGTATATATATTTGCATATGTATGTGTGTGTATATGTATATATATATGTATGCATGTGTGTATGTATATACACGTGTGTGTGTGTGTATTTGCAGTTCGTGATGAAACGATTATCACATCATTTATTTTAAGTGTCATTTCACAGCCATTCAATGTCTTCAACGTTTTTCTTTTTTTTTTTTTATGTCTGCTGGTATTCGCTTTCTTCGGTTTTGACAATTTGACAATTCGTGTCACACTTTGTTTCTTGTTTGTTTTTGTAGCCCAACATGCTTACGTACTTACAATATATATACATACATATATTCGTTCATACATTTATTGATACAAACATATGTATCGGTGTATGTGTGTGTGTGAATGTTTGCACGCGCACACACTTGCATCTATTTGTGTCTATATATATATATATATATATATATATATATGTCTCTAGATAGATAGATAGATAGATTTACATAACACACTCGCACATATATGTACACACGTGCGAGCGCATTTATATATAATATTGCACGCGCAAACATTTTCTGTGTCCGTATATATAATTCGTATACGTATATGTAATTCTGTTTGTGTGTGCATATATATAATTCGTATACGTATGTAAGGGACGACCGGGCAAACTCAAAAAGGAGATATGGTGACGAATGGAAAAACAGAGGACTCCTTTTATTTAAACGTGTCACACGGTCGAACACAAAATAATATATATCAGAGGATGATATACATGATATGTTATACGACGATAACATAGATGACCAGCAATGAAAGACCACAACCGTATTAGATGAATAACAGAGATATTTATTATGGCGTTAAAGATGTATGTCTGTGTGAGAGTGTGAATGCGACATATAAGAACATAATCAAAGACAGGCCGTCATGCAAAGAAAAGTGTGTATGTGAGTGATACATGTGTGAGTTATTACAGCAGATAGAAAGAGAGTCAATAACACGTGA
>NW_026365758.1:6591-10563 GCF_001194135.2 Octopus bimaculoides | reverse complement strand
TGCTGCTGCTGTCGTGTGGTACACGGAACAGTTCTCAAAGAGAAACTGGACCGAGACAAATTTGTGGGGTATGAGTTGATCTATATATAGCGTTAAGAGGGCTCCAAATGTCTTCAGAATTTTACTCTATCACGTGACCTTATTAGGGGCCGTGATTGGTCAGTTTGCGTTCTGGGGGGAAAGGTTCGAAAAAGTTGCCGATTCGAATAATAATCAGTCACGTGATGACAAGGAATGGGTTCTCTACTACGCTCGCATTTATTTATATTTAAATGAGAAGATTGTATGTAATGGCGATAGTAGTTTTGTATCTAGTGACGATAGGTAGTTTCACTACACGTATATATAATTCTATTCATATGTGTATACGCTTGTATGATATTTTCGAAGCCGAAAGACACACAAATAGACGTACGTTCATAACTGCATATACGCACATTATACATACATACAAATAGCTGTATGCATATTATGTATATAGCTGTGTTTGTATATGTCTATATGGGCATATTTGGGTATGCAGACACCCACCCACACACGTCTATTGATAAATTTCGTATTAGTTCTTATCTCAATTTATCTGCGTCAATATTTTCCAATTTTTCGTGTTATAAAAATGTGTATGACACCTAAAGTGCGTTACGTGTTTCGCGTAATCGTATTTGTGTATGTGTTTATTATACGCTTGTATGTGTGCATGATTCGCTGCTAGAGATAAAATGTACGGCGTGTTGGGGAAGAGACGAGATGGAAGGGGAAAATGTATAAAAGAGCGGGGAATAGTACTTGTATACGTGTGTATAATTTTGTTGCTCTAAGTTGTAGACGGTTCTCAGAGGTCTTTTTGCTTAATAAACAACGGAGATTACGAGCCGACGACGGAGCTAGAAAATATTGTCCAATCACCCTTGTTTCATAAATACACGCACATATATCTTACTATCGTTAAAAACATGCAGACATAAAAATAAACGTAATCTTATGTACAGTTTAAAATGAAAAGCACGGACTAGTTAGTTGTTCAGTGATAGAACACACAGACCAATAGGCCTGCTTGATCACGTTTGAACTACGGCTTAGCTAGTTTCTCCGAACCAACGGTCTTGCATAATCTGCTGAAAATAGTCACCAAATCTACCTCGAAGAACGCTCTGCTGCACTACCGTTGCTGGAGAAGGCGATCTGCCTCAGGCCCCACTTTTATGGGGGGATTTTTATGCAGACTTTTGAGTGTGCTGAAGGCAATATTTAATTTTCATAGGGTCTCGGGGGGCTGCAAACTGAAGGGCCGCCCCGGGCGGCACACACTCTAGCTACTCAAGTGCTCTGCTGTCTTGCAAAGATAATCGGTCTCTGTCGGCTTCACTATAGTTTTCTCTGCGCGTATGTGTGCATATAGAATATATATATATGTTTGTGTGTAGAGAGAGAAATGTTTCGCTTTTACTTGTTTCAGTCATTGGACTGCGGCCATGCAGGGACATCGTCTTGAAAGATTTTCAAGCGAACGAATTGACTCCAGTACTTTTTTTTTTTTAAACCTGATACTTATTCTATCGGTCCCTTGTTGCCGGACCACCAAGTTACGGGAACGTAAGCAAACCAAAACCGGTTGTGAAGCGGTGATGGGAGGACAAACACATAGCAGGCTTCTCTGCCAAATCTATTCACAAGGCTTCTCTGCCAAATCTATTCACAAGGCTTTGGACAACCGGGAACTGGTAGTAGACGACACTTGCCCAAGGTATCACACAGTGGGATTGAACCCGGAACTATGTGGTTGGGAAGCAAGCGTCTCAGCACACAGCAATGGACAGAGCGCTTTTGATAATGTCTGCTCAATACGAGCTGACGTCGGGGTTAAACGAAATAGCAACATATGCAACGTCCGCTTGTTTCTGCAGATTCTGGCGTTTGTTTGGTTTCTTGCTGTCTGACGTTTGAGATTAGCAAGCTTCGTCTCACTCGTTTTAATTAGCTCAGTTATTAACGCCAATTATATATTTTAAGACCTAATAACCTAAATCTGATTAAATTAAATGTTTCAATTTTTAATTTACAATTTGCTCATTCAATTTAAAACGCAATCTTGGATTGAACGGGAAGTGGTAGTTTTGTGTTAAACTTACGTGTGCGTAGATAAGGTGGAAATTTGTGTAGTAGTGGAAATGTGTTGCTTATTTAGCCACAGGCTAACCATGACTGAGAAGATTACGGTTGATCAAAGAAATTCTACTCGTGACTATCCCGTCATTTCATCAAGTATTGCGCATCAAGAACCCAAGCATAGCTAAATGATTAACCCTTTTACTGTGTGGAAAGTAGAGATATCTGTTGGAAATTGCATTACCCTTCACAGCAGAATGCAGTTTTGTATAGCAGTCTATCGTTTGTTGAAGAATGTCAGGTTCGACACTATTTTTTTGTTGAGATATGTCAAGTTTATTTCGGCATCGTGACTTGTAGAAAATACCAGTTATATTTTTATGGTAGATATTTAACATAACTTTTGTAATAACCATAAAATCTAATCCTTTCTGCTAAATTTTGTAGGGAGTGAGGCTAGTTGATTACACAACTCGTAGTTACCTTATCGACCTCGAAAGACTTAAAAAGTAAGTCCTGCTTCGGTGGAATTCGAACTCAGAATGTAAAACTGCAAGAATTCCAATAAGCACTTTGTTCAGCGTGCTAACGATTCTTCCACCTCGCCGACTTTATCATGAAATTCAATTTTGCAGTGCAAAAGATTAAGATACATGCGTGACATTCCCAGGGGGCAGAGGACTCCTGGCATCTGTGGGCAGTACGGAGACTCTTCGAGGAAAAGAACAACTGGGAATCGCACAAGAATTTGATCTAAACAAGGTCGTGTTGATCTAGTCGTAATTCCTTTGTAGCGTTTGAGAAGATTAAGCATTGACAAACCTTTCAAAGACAATTTTATAATTAGTTTAATAACCTCTTAGAAAGCTTTTTAACTTTATGGAAAGAGAAAGAAAAAAAATTAATAAAGCTCCATCTTTTATCATTTTTCTGTCATTAGATTGCGGTCATGCTGGGGCACCGCCTTGAAGAAATAAGTTGAACGAATCGACCCAATTACTTCTTATCACATAGCTGCGCCTGCACTTATAATATTATAATAAATAATTTTTAAATAGGGGTTCCCTGTCAGATTGATTATCTTTCAAGGCGTGGGAAAGGCAAATATAGGGACTACGCTGAACAGCATGAACTTAGTCTACAGGTTGGAAAATACCTAATAAGATCTGGGGGAAAATGCTGCGTTAGATTTTTGATTTGATGAAGACTCAGCGTACAATTTCTTGCCTACACCTTGAGTGACGACGTATAAGCTACAACGAAGTTCCGTACACGTTCCAGCGATGACCCTTCCATCTTCGTCTCGGGCATATATTGGATAACATAAACCAATGAATGTTCGTTCACCTCCGTTTCGAAGACAGTAGAGAAGTGTAATTTTCAGAAAATTCGGCTGTTGTTTCTTGCAAGTTGAGCAACAGTATAGAAACTCCATCAGTGTATGTGGTTGGTAATATATGCAGCAACAGTAGCCGCAGCAGCAGCAGCAGCAGTAGTAGTAGTAGTAGTAGTAGTAGTGTGTCTGTCTGTCTCTAGTCTTCACGGGGGCAGCAAGAGTTTTTTTTTCTTATCATATCATCGTTTATAAGAAGGGGCTCCGAAGCTGAAGTGGTTTAGGGCGCCAGAATACCTGGATGCGTGTGTGCGTGAGGGTTTGTGGTGTTCCGTGTGCTTGTGTCTTATACACATGGACAATTTATTACATACAAAACACATACGCACTCAGTTACATACATGCTTTCATGTATACACATATGTACATTTATGTGTAAGCATGCGTAGACATGTCTATTAATGTCTGGATGTTCTACTTAAATACATCGCTGTGCCACACAGGCACTTTAAGCATTATACATTCATATATAT
>NW_026365758.1:1921-5869 GCF_001194135.2 Octopus bimaculoides | reverse complement strand
TGGTCGTTGTTGTCTTGGTGCTAGTTGTGGTGGTGATGGCTATCAGTTACGATGGTGATAGTACTAACGCTGGTAAGCAGTAAAGACGTCAGGCGTGGTTGTAGTGGTATTGGCGGCGGCGGCGGCGGTGGTGGTGGTGGTGGTATGATGGGTCTTGGTGATGCGAGTGGTAGATGGTGTTGATAACGGTTCTAGTGCCGATGATAGTAATGATGGCATGGGGCGATGTTGGGGATGATAGTGATGGTAGTGGTGGGGGTCATAGTAACCGTAATGATATTGGTGGTGATGTGGTGGTGGTTAGTGACGCTCCTGTATAAGCCCTAGGTCAGTCCCGAACAAGCAGAGATGAAGTTCAAAAGCGTTCCAGCTACCTGTGACCATCCCGTTCTTAAACGATGTGGTTTGATTTGAGGAAGCTTTTGACAGCTATTTCTACCAGTTTCAGCGACCACATAGCGGGTCCATTTTGGGGTCGGGTTGTCCTGTTTCTGATGATGGTGATGATGATGATGATGATGATGATGTTGATTGTGATGTTGTTTATATTCCTGACATACACAACGATTTTGCGGATTAATAACAATACCAAACACTAAGGTACACACGCGCACGCACACACACATACACACACAGTAAAAGATATACATCCACGCACACTCGTACTCCTACATAATACACACGCACACACATAATACATAAATTCAAATACGTATGCATGCTTATATTGGATTGGTGCATAATTATTGCGGCTTTTTTTTCAACAAAAACATCTTTTAATGACGGTCTGACCGTCTGCCAAGCAAATGGGAAGCAGTAATTGAAGTAGATAGTGAATATGCTCCGGAATAATAATTTTAAAATGTTTTTGTTACATGTTGTTATTGTTTTTGTTGAATAAAATTTGTTGAAAAAAAGCCGCAATAATTATGCACCAACACATATATATGCATGTATGTATTTATGTATATACGTACATATGTATGTATTTATGTATATACATACATATTTATGTATATACATATGTATATATTTTTGTATATACATATATATGAATGTATCTATGTATATATTATATACATATATATGTGTGTATATATGTATATATATATACATATATGTATGTGTATCTATATATTATATACATGTATGTGTGTGTATATATATCCTATACTTATATATACACGCATACACAAACATTACACAAATACATAAGAATATGCACAAGTAGACATACATACGACTACTATACTTAAGCATACACATATATTCACGCACGCACACAAACATACATACATACACGCACACACATACATACATACAGTGTCTGGTTTCAAATTGAAGCCGATGTCTTAATAGGATTTTCGTGAATATGGATCAGTCGCTCAGCCGAGATTGACCTCAGATGACCCATAAACATATTCGAGTTTCCATTTCGAAATTCAAGAATATAGTGAACTCTAAACATATCCACTTGAGACACCCATAAAGAACTCTAAGGCAACCAAGTAATGGCGGTATTTCTCGAGAATTATTGTACCATAGCAGGTTGTAGCAATTATGATAAAAAAAACCCTTTGTGTTCGAATCAAACCGAAATCAGATTTATCGTTCTTTTACTTCTTTCAGTCATTTGACTGCAGCTATGCTGAAGCAGCGCCTTTAGTCGAACAAATTGACCCCAGGGCTTATTCTTTGTAAAGCTAGGACCTATTTTAGCGGTCTCTTTTGCCGAACCGCTAAGTTTACGGGGACGTAAACACACCAACGTCGATTGTCAAGCGATGGTGGGGGAGACTAACACAGATGCACACACACACACACACACACATATATATATATGTATATACAACGAGCTTCTTTCACTTTCCGTCTACCAAATCCATTCACAAGGCTTTGGTCGGCCCGAGGCAATAGTAGAAGACATTTGCCCAAGGTGCCACGCAGTGGGACCGAACCCGGAACCATGTGCTTGGTAAGCAAGCTACTTACCACACAGCCACTCCTGCGCCTGTTTTATTAGTCTTTTGTTTTTTTGTTTTTTTAATTTTTTTCCCCCATTAAGTTAAGAGTAGGCGTGGCTGTGTGGTTAAGAAGTTCGCTTTGCAACCATTTGGTGGTTTCAGGTTCGGTCCCACTGCACAGTATCTTCGGCAGTGACTTCTTCAATGGCCCCTGACCGACCAATGCTCACTGAATGAATTAAATTGACGGAAGCTGCTGTCAACCCGTCGGCTGTGTGTGTGTCTTTGTGTCTGAATTTATCTCTTGACCATCGGTGTTGGTTTGTTTACGGTTCAACAAAAGTACCATAGCATAAGTACCGGCCTTTCAAAAGAACCACTGCTGGGATCGATTTGTTCGACGAAAACCCTTCGAGACAATGTCCCAGAATGGCCGCAGTTCAGTGAATGAAACAAATAAAAGGTAAAAGATAAAATTACACGCATGGAACCGATCAGTGGAGTGGACAGCCTGTGAGACATCTAGCCTCGTGGCTTCTCTTCTTAACTGATTGGAAGCTGTTATCCTGTACACGTTTTGTCTTGGTGTAAAAGATGGACTACAGCAAATATTCTGCTCAATACTACAAATTTGCTTGTTCTATTGCTTGACCTTAACCAGTTGAGCATGTCCCTTGGTGGCTGACGATATGTGCTTCTCTGATCACGAGCACAAGTAGTGTGGGGAGCATCGTAACCATGTGGTGAGAGGTATTCTTTGGGGGCTTGAACAAATCACCTCTGGAAACATCGTTGTTGTGTTCATCCTTTAACAAACCCTTATTGAGATACCTTTTGAACGGGATGGGCTACTCGACCCGAAGAAAATTCTAACTGGGCCCTACCTGCAAGGTATTTCGATATAATATCATGTCGCGCACATTTGATTGTGATTTATGTACCTGCAGTACCCTTATCAGACGGGTAATCATGATAATATATTGGGCTTCGCATACGTGCCCCAGTGTCACTTTGATGATAGGTGCTCCTCTTTCACTCAATAGTACCTATATATGCGCGTATATACATTTATTGGTACATGTATACATACATATATTACAAGCTAGTTAAACACCCATATACTTTTGCAAACGTGAAATATCAATCCTCCATTATAATTCCATTTATGTCTAGGATGCTTTATAGTACTTGATTGGCAATTTATTTACCGACCACAGAATGATGAAAGGCAAATTTGACCTGGGCAGGATTTGAATTTGTGAACGTAAATGATCTTAATGAAGTACTGTAGCCATTTTGTCCGAAGCTTTAAAACTTCTATCAATCCACCATCTTTGTTTGTTTGTTTGTGTGTGTGTGTGTGTGTGTGTGTGTGCGTGCGCGTGTGTGTGTAGTGAGATATTTCTGTATGCACGTAGATATACATGTGGTATATATATATATATATATATATATATATATATATATATATATATAATGTAATTATGTATATGTATTTATAGGAGTATATATTTATATATAGTATATATGTAGTTACAGAGGTGTATTTATATATATAATACACACACAAACCCGCGCGCGCAAACGTACATAGTTACGTATGCGTACATACATAATACATAGATTCATGCATACATACATATGTACATACATTTCTACATACCTCATTTAATTACATTTACATTCTCTCTTCTTCACTCACACACACACACAAATAAACTCGCGCGGACATGTCGTTCGAGTTACAAAATGGTGACTGACTTAAAACACTGTACAGTGATACGACGTCGCTGAATTATTTCTAGACCCAGCCAAATAGTTAAACGAAATAATTGACAGAAAACAAAAGATAAAGCAACAACTATATATCTCTCGTGTTTTCACGTAATGTCGCTTCTTGTGGATTTTGCAAATGGAACGCAAACATACACACGCAAACATACACACGCATACATACATACATACATACATACATACATACATA
>NW_026365758.1:0-1911 GCF_001194135.2 Octopus bimaculoides | reverse complement strand
CATACATACATATACATTAACACAATAAAACACACACTGTACAAATACTAGTAAATATTTAGTGACAAACACAACACACACATAACAGATACAAGGAGAACGACACACACACACATATATATATATATATATATACACCTTGAAGACTATTTTACATACATACATACATACATACATACATACATACATACATACACGAACGCACGCGCGCTTTCAAACGCATACATTCTAAAGCAATACACGGATTACAAAATACTTACTCAATAACATAGATTATTAAATACTTACTGAAACACATACATACACTTTTTAAACAAATACACGAAACTATTCAATGAAAAATATATACAATTAATACAAAAGACACGAACAGAGAACAGGCACGTTGTAAATAAAGTTAAATGTTCACTGATATATAAACAGATACAAACACATACATACATATACATTAACACAATAAAACACACACTGTACAAATACTAGTAAATATTTAGTGACAAACACAACACACACATAACAGATACAAGGAGAACGACACACACACACATATATATATATATATATATACACCTTGAAGACTATTTTACATACATACATACATACATACATACATACATACATACATACATAAATACGTACATGAGCTTAAGTGTGCATTCATGATACATACGCACACGCACATACATCACGGAGATACACATAAATACATACATGAACGCACAAACATTCTCCAATTCACTTGCTTACAAACAAACATACATACATACATACATATAATACATACATACACACAATACATACATACACACACATCTAGAAGACGTCTAGCGGATACAGAATATATACGACGTATAAACAATTACACGCATAGACACGCACAACTCGTACACACACACACACACACACACAACACATTTAATACAGTTGTGCTTTACACACGTGATTATGTACCTCTACATACTTACATAATGCGCATTCAAATGTAATACATGGGAAATCCTTCGGTATTTGTACACAGTATCATACATCAACACATCCCCCCACCTCATGACATGGATAAAGAGGGCATGTTGAAAAAGAGGTTGAATGACGTCGTTCCTTCATACTGAAACCGTGTAGACCAACATCGAAAGATCACCTGATGCTTAATTGCACACACAAAAAGACACGTGTGCTTATACACATTTACACGCACATTATATATATATACATGCTTGCACACACACAAATAGAGAGGTGCACTTATACACATATTACGCATGCGACACATAGACGCGCACAATACATGGATAGTTACGCACACATAAAAACACACTTGATTACACAAAGATACTCATAGACATACGCTCAAACACACTTGTATACACATCTACTAATACATACCTCTACACGTATACGAAACTATAAATACAAACCCCCGCAAATTCCAATGATTTAATTTTGAACATAAGCTGTCGTCTGTTTTAAAATGGCGGCTGAATTGGAGAAGTGGAGAAGCGAATAATACAGATAGTGGTTGTCTCCGTGTCTTTTCATGAAACAACGGCAAACTTGCCGTTCTGTTGCCTTCTCTTAATGTGTACATATTTGTTGATGTCTCTTTAACTGTGTACATATTTGTAGATGTTTAAAATTGTTTGTCTCCTCCTCTCTATCACTCTCACCCTCTCTGTGCGTATGTGGGTGTGCATGGTGACGTTTGTGTACGTACGTGTGCTTTTTTCTTCTTCTTATCTACAGGTAAAATAAACATTTATTTTGTGCTACGAATTATGTATGCGTGTATGTATGTACGCGTGTATTTATGTATGCATCATGTATGTTTGTTGGTCCGTCAATATATTTACACTGGTTCGTGCACACACATATATATATACCACAGACATGAATAAATAAATATATATATATATA
>NW_026365757.1:0-290 GCF_001194135.2 Octopus bimaculoides | reverse complement strand
ATATATATATATATATATAAACATATATACATATATATATAAAGATATATAATATATACATATATACATATATATAAACACACATATATATACATGTATATGTATACACACACACACACATATATATATGTGTGTGTGTGTGTGTGTGTGTATGTTTTGTGTGTCTGTGTTTGTCCCCACACCATTGCTTAACAACCATATACGTATAATTGGTGTAAATCAATTGTCATTCATCAAATTTATCTCCATTTTCTGTTTTCCCTTAATATTCTATATGCATACGTATATAT
>NW_026365756.1:0-275 GCF_001194135.2 Octopus bimaculoides | reverse complement strand
CTATCTCGTCCCGCAGTGGCTGGTATTTCTCACTCTTTTCTGTTTCCTTATATTTCACTCTCGAATCACCTGATATTACAGCAACTGTTATCTTTGCTTCTTTTTCATCTTTATGGATGATCACGATAACTGATCATCTCGCTTCTATGACTTGGTCGCACAGTATGTTAAGATCCCGGAGTATTTTGTAATATTCGCTTTCCATTACTCCCTCTGGCTTATGTTCATACCATTGTCCGGCTCTTTCGAGGTTTGCTTTCCCGCACAACAGCCAG
>NW_026365755.1:0-221 GCF_001194135.2 Octopus bimaculoides | reverse complement strand
ATTCAGAAACATTGGTGGATAGTAGTAATAGTAGTATGGTCATGTTGTTGATTGTGTATTTGCGTGTTGGTATTGGTTTTTTTTCTTTGCTTTTTTTGTCTTCTGGCTGAACATTCATATGTCATCTTCGACGAGAGATTCCATCATATACATACACACACACATATAGATAGATAGATGGACATATATATATATATATATATATATATATATATAGAGAG
>NW_026365754.1:0-238 GCF_001194135.2 Octopus bimaculoides | reverse complement strand
CTGGAAAGTAAAATGAGTTCCTTCCTCGGGAACAAGAAAAGGAATGCAAGCAGATTTGTAAAGTAAAAATCAGGACTCAGACTTATACAGTATAATACAGAAAAATAGCACATTATTTACATTATTTACATTTGATGGATATTTTTCCGCATCTTGTTTGTTGTTAACACAACGTTTCGGTTGATATCCCTTCCAGCCTTCATCAGGTGTCTTGGGAAATTTCGAACCTGGGTTCTCA
>NW_026365753.1:0-327 GCF_001194135.2 Octopus bimaculoides | reverse complement strand
TATATATATATATTATATACAGTATATATATATATGTGATATGCATACATACACGCACATGATTAGGTGTATATATACACACGCACTTGTGTATATATAAAGATGTGACGGGGAGTTAACGGTGGTATAAGTAATCAGACCAACTCAGCCACCGTCTTACGCAGTGTTTTATATAATCCATGTGGCTAAACGGAACTATCGGCATACACACTCACACGTGCACGCGCATTTGCGTCTATCCATCTATTCTATTCTATTCTGTTCTATTCTATTCAATTCAATTTGTCTGTCTGTCTGTCTGTCTGTCTGTCTGTCTGTCTGTCTGTC
>NW_026365752.1:0-276 GCF_001194135.2 Octopus bimaculoides | reverse complement strand
GTGCTTTTTACATGCCACCAGTACAGGTGCCATTTGTATGACACCAGTATCTGCTATGACTATGATTTTACTTGGCTTGATGGGTCATCTTCTCAAGCATGGAATACTGCCAAAGGTCTCGATCATTTGTCATTGCCTCTATGAGGCCCAACACTCAAAAGGTATTTTTGACATGCCACCAGCATTGGTCACCTTGCCTTTGTGAGGCTCAATGCTTGATTGGTGCTTTTTACATGCCACCAACATGGGTGCCAGTTACGTGACACCAACATTAAC
>NW_026365751.1:0-281 GCF_001194135.2 Octopus bimaculoides | reverse complement strand
GTGTGTGTATTTACGTGTATGTGTGTGTGTGTGTGTGTGTGTGTTTGGCAGGGGTTATCTTTTCCTGAAGCAAACTTTAGAGAATAAATACTGTGTGCACTTACAAATGTGTGTGTGTGTTTGTGTATATAAAGGAGAGAGTTAACAAAAGAAGAAAAAAAGAAAGAGAGAAAGAGAAAAAAAGGGTGACAAGTTGATGAAGCTCCCAGCTACTTTTACTCTTTCAATGAAGAAACCATAGAATGTGGAAAAAATTATTTAGAAAAAAAGATGAAAAAATA
>NW_026365750.1:0-209 GCF_001194135.2 Octopus bimaculoides | reverse complement strand
ACCGTTAGATTCATTTCAACAAAGAAATTTAATTTGTCAAAATATTTTCGACGCTTTGAAACTGCAACCTGTTCACTGACAAAATTCTGTGCTGTGGTTTCAAAGCGACGAAAATATTTTGACAAATTTAATTTCTATGCTGAAGTGAATCTAACAGTTTATGTGTGTTTTTAAATGGTTTATAAACACCTTCCACGCTGCAATTGTGT
>NW_026365749.1:0-629 GCF_001194135.2 Octopus bimaculoides | reverse complement strand
AAGCCAAAAGTCTACACATAAAACACAAAATAAAACACAAAAAGAAACCAGAAAAGAGAATGGTAAAAGAGGCAGAAAGAGGAAAAGGGGCCAAGGCAAGTCAGGAGTGATATTGGTAAATTGCGAGAAGCATGGAATTTTTGAAGGATGCAGTGTTGTGACAGCCAAGAAGTGATATGAACAGTTCATTTTGTGTTTATCTCACGCTTTGAGAAGAGAGACATCTTCTGATATTCCCTGCAGTTCAGAAGTTATAACTTATTTGATTGCACCTGAAGAACTTTTCATTGCTTCTCCAAGACTTTGAAGACCTTTTGAACGTTTATTAGAACAAACCTCAGAGAACTAGCTCCCCATTTGATGCTAAATTCTGTTTTATTGTCAATAACAAACCAAACAAGGATACAGCATACGAAATATTTAATGTACAAGAGAACGAAATTGAATTGGAAATGGTAAATCTAGGTGGCATGTTTATAAAATTCTTGTAAACTTTGGTACTTTATCTCTATCTTAACAGGGGGTGGAAGGGAGGGGGGAACGGAGGGAGTGGGGAGCGTTAATTAATTGGTTTACTGAATGAAGGAAAACCGTTTTTGAATGGCAAAAGTCATTGAAACTGTAGATTA
>NW_026365748.1:0-207 GCF_001194135.2 Octopus bimaculoides | reverse complement strand
CACCACATAAGATGTGCAATGAAAATGTACTCCTCAGCTGCATAATGGAGTTTCATTTCAGAAAGCCATTTTGTAAATGTGTGTAAATACATGAGTATGAGATGAAGAGAATGCCATCTTGACTAGGCTGCTAATCAACAGTCTAGACAGTCGAGACTGTTGATTAACAACCCAGTCATGATGGTATTCTCTTCATCTCCTACTCAT
>NW_026365747.1:0-200 GCF_001194135.2 Octopus bimaculoides | reverse complement strand
TGTGTGTGTGTGTGTGTATGCAAGCAGACAGCCGTTTCAGAATACATGTATGACATAAAAATCGTGCTTGCTTTAAGTAGCTGTTAGTACATACCTATTACTCCGATGGCTAGAGGCAGGCAAATGTATTCTATGAACTTTAGTTTTTTTTATATATATATTTATATATATATGTGTGTGTGTGTGTGTATATATATATA
>NW_026365746.1:0-615 GCF_001194135.2 Octopus bimaculoides | reverse complement strand
GGGAGGGAGGAAAGGAAAACTTGAGAAATCTTTCAAAGTCGGTCAAATAAGTCGGCGTCGAATCAATGACGCTAAATGGGCTCCACATAAGCGGCTGTACGAAACGTCCCATAGTCGCAGATTCATGCTATTATCACACAAGTTATTTCCATTTCTTCATTTTATTTCTATTCTTTAAATATATAAAATGATATTGGCTGCAAATCTTTGTAAGTCTTTTTCTATCTGTAAAATATTTTGGTCATTGATCAAAGCAAGTTCGACAACACTATGATATCCTGATTAGGTTCAACAACTTTGAAACATATTGATACGTCTACTAACAAAGATTGAATTTATCCACTAAGCTTGTAATTTCCTGTAGTGAAATGATTCTTCATTTATTGAAGTTATATTTCCTTTCGTTTCAGAGTCACAATTACCGGTAGCTTTTAGTGTTCTTTTGATTGCCAAGAACACAATTTCGATTAATTGGGATTTTATGATGGGAGTATATCACTTCTCAAGTTATATATATACATATGTATATATGTGCGTTTGTGTGTACACATATATGCATATATATATGTATATGTATACACACACATGTATATGTATATACATACATATATATAT
>NW_026365745.1:0-249 GCF_001194135.2 Octopus bimaculoides | reverse complement strand
GTTGGCGTTTGTCAGATGACGTCAGAGATCAAGGGGGAGATAAATGACATGCGCTTTGTTAATTTTACGTCGAGATAAGAAGTTTGAGACAAATTGGCCAACAGTTGGAATTCAACTTGGGGCTGGAAGAATAGAATGATTGCATTACAGAATTAATTCTCATCAGTCCTTAATCCCTGATCAAACACCACCTGGACACATAGTCATTATAGACGTATTATAGTCATGCTATTTAGCTCTCTTTAGTTT
>NW_026365744.1:0-298 GCF_001194135.2 Octopus bimaculoides | reverse complement strand
ACTCCATAAACGGCTCCTTTCTGCAGAAAATGGAAGATTTGACTGCTATTTCTCGCACGCGCTGCTACCACGTAATAGCTGTCATGTCCTTTATTGCAAATAGCTGTTCAGTGGTAGCAGGACGTGCTAGAAATACCAGCCTAATCGGTTCATAACAAGGTTTCACTTTGTATCGCTTTAATTATAACTGGGGAGGGGGTGATCTGCAGTTACTGTCATTATTAAAGTGTTGCTTAAAAATGCACCTAATTTTTAAGCCTTGATTTGCATTTTCCCAATGCTCAACCGTTTCTGTAGG
>NW_026365743.1:0-521 GCF_001194135.2 Octopus bimaculoides | reverse complement strand
ATATATCCCATCCTTTTCGCTAATTCCCTTTTTCTCTCCTTCACAGTTTTCTATCTGTCTTTCTCTCTCTCTTTCTCTTATTGCTCACATGTAACCATCGTCCATCTTTCTTTTCCTCATGTGATCATCTTTCTTTTCCTTCAGGACTGCCCTAAGGACTGGACGTCTACTATCTCTCTCTTCTAACTTTTCTCTTTTCAAAGAAAATATTTCTCCAGCATTCGCTATTTTACTATCGTTCTGGTCTAACGACCCACCATGCTTGTTTTCATTTGGTTTCCTTGTATGTCTCCACTGTCCTGTTTTTGTTTCCAACTTTCACCCTCCATAAATCCAAAATTTTATTTTGGTATTTATGGGAGCAACTGTTTTCGAAGACTCATACTGTCATTCAATGCACAAAATGAGGAGTAGATAGACAGCCAACAACTGATGAAGTGCCGTTCTTTGTGTTAGTTGTCTTGTTTTCCATTTCTTTTTCTCACTGTTTGCGTATTGAATTCATTTGTTTTTGTATTTCA
>NW_026365742.1:14610-16848 GCF_001194135.2 Octopus bimaculoides | reverse complement strand
ATATACGTATATACACACACATAACCCCACCACATATATATGTTTGATTGAAAAAACATTTGAGTGATATTGTTTTCTATTGCTTATTCAAATATGTTTTGCTGAGTTCATGTATCATAGTCATTCCAGCTCTGACTATTCAGTATTAGACTGAGTTTTTCGAAGATTATATATTATAGTGTGGCCTTTCTGTCTTGAAAATAATGTATGTGCTTTGGCTACTATTTGAGTAGGTCGAGTCACGACATAGAGGTTTCCTCATTAAATCAATAGTTATCATATCCTTACACATTTTTACAAAATTCAAATGACATGCACAGATTTTATAGAGGAGTTCATTCTACAAAAGCATCATCACCACTTTAGAATTATCTCCCTTTATTTAAGCTATGCCACAATTTTAGCTTTTTTGTGAGAGCAGAATACAAAGAGAAAAGACCATCAAGTAGCTATCGTAGTTTTCTTAGTTTAATTTGTGACAAAACTGAAACAATTGCAAGTGAAAGTCGTAACATGCTATCGTAGTCTTCATTAGCAATTTAGTTTAAATGCTTTATGTGTATTGATTCCAACATTAAAACTTTTATATTTGCTTTACACCATAAAGTGATTATTTGCTCTTATTCTTATACATTACATATTCGGTCCCTAAATATGGATATTTTATTGTATTGTATAGATTACTCGTTATTTCAACGGAATTTGCAGTGTCAAACATGTTCAGGGATGATGTGCAATGAACCAGAAGTGACAAACTGTACAGGCGATGAGGTAAATTGAAATGTTCCTTTCTTCCTTTTTGTTTCAATATACTCATAACCCTCACCTAAACCCAATATAACCAAGTATCATGCATTTGTAACATGCATTTGCTAATTGTTTTCGGTGCCTATGTAGTCGTAAGCAGATGCAGACATCCGCTAGATTATTGCCTTAACAGAACAACAATGATTACAGATTTGAAGGGAGAGAAAGGTTACCGTCAATAGGCTGGTTACACAGTTTAGCTGAGTAGACTGGAGCAACGTAAAATTAAGTGCCTTGTTCAAGAACACAAGGTGCCACTCGGTCAAGGAATCGAACTCACGAGCTTAATTGTGGCCTCTTCCTTTCTCTTTCTCCAATAAACTTGGCTGTACTTAGAGTGACATGTATGAAGAACTTGTCCTCAGTCAACCTGGAAGTAAGTTCCGCTGTTCTACGAGCTGAACCAGATTAGTAATGGTAGACATCAGCAGGATCAATATCTCTGAACTGCATACATTCACTCCCAACTTGGGTGAATTGAGATATTCTTATCTCGTAGTATTTTCTATTTGAACGATTGTGTAACAGAATTATCCTGGAAATTCTTAAATTTCAAAGTATGGGCAGTTCTCTTGGACACCACCATTTCTGGATGTTGCAAAAACTTGGTCTGAAAGTAACAGCTGCCTACTGTGAAGTGGGTATCCTCAGGCTAGTGGTTTTGTATGTCATAACAGGTACAGGACGGTTCAATTTCTCCTGGCTTCTGGAACCTTCCTTATGGATGTGCCGATATTTACAAGGGAAATTTAGGGCTGCATTTTAAAGATGAGACAAGGTTGTATAAGAGTAACTGAACGAAGAATCTACAAAAACATCGAAATCATTCTTAGGACCGTGAGTCGGAGACGAATTAACGAAGACACATGCTCTTGGTGTTCAGGAAGATCTTGAACGGTGGGGTCCCTAGATTCTTCCTAGAGGTCCTCCTATATCAAAACGGCCACATCATTACCATATTTTTTCTGTCGTATACTATATACTCGTACTTCCTTTCTACTTATTGTATAGTATGTATAATTTCTATATTTTTTCTCATCATTTTATACTTGTAAATTCCGACATTTTATGTCTATTTTTGTATCATCGCCCTCATGTTGTTACGCGGTGGCAAATAAAAGAATCCATCATCATCATCATCATCATCATCATCATCATCATTATCGTGCCATCGTTATTATTATTATTATCATTATTGTTATTACTATTGTTGTTGGCCTGCAAAGAAATAATTATTTTATGTTTTCTTGGAGTTTATAAATTCTTATGACGTCAACAACATACAATTTTTGCTGGTAAAAATAAAGTTTCTTAAAGGAATAGGGAAATTCAAAAGATGGCTTTGGTCTAACGCTAGAACGTCAGAGATGTTTACATGAAATTTGGTATTCCACAGGCATGTTTCGAAACTTTCTAGCCAAAGGGCTGTTT
>NW_026365742.1:13273-14254 GCF_001194135.2 Octopus bimaculoides | reverse complement strand
ATCATCTTTTACGAAGGGTACCGGTGTGTTCATTTCTGTTGTTGCTGGTGTTTGAAATCGTGACTGTTCATACATTTTGCACAGAGGATTCAATGTACTTTCCCCCGAGTAAGAAGTTCTGACCGAATTATACAGAATTATAATTATTTGTCATTTCCTCTCAATGTGTGTGTGTGTGTGCGTGCGTGTGTGTACATGTGTGTGCGTGTTTATGCACGATCATGTGTTTATGTGCTTTTGATGACCATATTGACACGTGATATGAGAACGTTACATATTCAGGGCATTTATAAACATCCTTTAAATGCATTAAGTATAAATAAAATTTACAGGGAATAACTTATGCAGTCATCTTTCAACATTTCCTTTGTTGTCTTTTGATAATTTTAAGAGCAATGACTCATAGTTTTCCATCTTCAGTATCTCCTGTGCTGTTGTCGTAGTAATATATGATTTCTGGGTTTACTGTTACAGCTTGTGTGCCACACCAAATTATCAAGGGATGGCGTTAAAATGAAATCTGAAAAATCCTGCCGCACATACAGAAAATGTCTTTATGCTATGAGAAACAATGTCTATAAATGCAATAAATTGACAAATGGCTCTTCCTGTGTTGCTTGTTGCATCGGAAACTTATGTAACAAGATCGATTTCATAGGTCAGTGTTGTTTGTTTCCTGATATAATAGAACCTGCTTTATTACAGATGAAAGGTTAAACACATTTAAATAGTTATTGTATCTTGCTTACCTTATTTACCTGTTTCAGTCATTAGACTTCGACCATGCTGGGGCACCGCCTTAAAGAATTTTAGTGAAATGGATGAACCCCAGTTGTTTTTTTAAGCCCGGTTCTTATTCTATTAATCTTTTTTAACTAACCGCATAGATACGGGGATGCAAACACTCCAACACCGGTTATGAAGAGGTGATCGTGTGACAAACACAGACATAATCAAACAGACACAGGCACGCGCATATAT
>NW_026365742.1:10649-12796 GCF_001194135.2 Octopus bimaculoides | reverse complement strand
ATATATATATATATATATATATATATATATATATATATATATACAGAAGTGTCAACGACCTCAAGTAGCATCTTTAACAAAGACTTTCGGTGGGATTGCAAACAGCACTACTTGCAGTTTGAAACGTTACAACTGTTTTTCTTTTTGTTCTTTTTTTAACTTGATGCTCAAGCGAATATCATCACAAACTGTGTGCAATGCAGAAACAAGAGACTGAAGGCCCATTTCTGAGTGACTGACTAGATCACAATCGTCAGCGTATAAGTGTTCCCTACTGAGTGGAGGGAAAACCTTTGTCTTGAATATCAGTCTGGTCAGATTAAAAACGTTACCTGTTGTTCGAGATTTTATTTAAATCCCCTCGTCGGCGTTTTGCAAAGCGTGTGACGTCCCAACAGCAAATTATATTGCAAAGACGATGGTTGTATCAAGCTCCCCTTGCTTTACCCCATATTTCACAGCGAAATATTCACAAAGCCTACCACCAACATTAACGCTAGCCTTCATATCTTAAAGCAAAGCTACGATCATATTCACAAATTTTTCTGGCCCACCTATTTCCATTAGACGTAGCCACAGAGCATTTCGACTAACAGTATCGAATGACTGGTTTAAATCAACAAAAGAATGGTAATCTGGTAAATAGAAATACATCTGCGAATACAAAGTGCAGCAGAAGCATTTGGTGCTTTGGAGTCACGCGTTTGGTGTCGACGACATATAAATAACACAATATTGGCCCTTTACAAATCGGTGGTCTTACCATCACTGTTGTATTCTTTTGGAACTTGGACGTGTTGCAAAAGACATTTCACACTGATAAAATGATTCCACCAAACAAGCCTTCGCTGCATTGTAAGCATTTAATGGGACTTTTTCATTCCAGAGGCAAATATCTTTGCGTCAGCAGGCATCTCCTCATTTAAATCAATGATTTTGAAAAGAAACCAAATGAGATAGTTTGGCCATATTGTTCGAATGGCAGCTGAACGCATACACAAGCATCTGTCTTATGGCCAGCTTGCTGAGGAGAAACGCAATTGGTGTAAACGAAGAGTTTTAAGGATGTCATAAGGATTACCATGAAGCGACTTGAAATGGATCCAAAGGCCTTGTTTCGGATCGAACTGGATGGCGAACAAAAGTGTGGAATGGAGTGAAATTGTTTCAGGAGGCCAGGATGAAACATACTAGACTTAAGTGAGATATACAGAAGAATGTTGCGATCGAGAGAGTGAATATCTGATGTAATAACAGATTGTTAACTAATGATGGATGCTTTGGGTGGTTTATCATTTAAGTTTTTAACAAAAGATAGCTTCTGGGAGTACCCAGCGTTAGAGAGAGCTTGATTATAATGATGAGCGTGATCACTAAAAATATTTTCGTTTGAGGATAACTTAGTCTATCGGAAACAGCTGGGCTGTGGTATTAATTATACAGGGCGGGTGATTAGATAATGTGCCAATATAACTTGTGGTTTCTTCTGGCTTTCTATAAGAGTAGTGAAGGCCTTTATCTATGTCTAATGTAGCATCTAAGAAATCAACTATCTTGTTGGTCATGAATTGAAGTTTCAGATTAAATGATTTAAAAAATGTTTAATCTTTTTTTCTAATTCTTTCTAAAGTACTTTTGCTATTGGTGGGGTATATGAAGAGGGTGTCATCTCTGTATAGACCCCCCTGAAGGCCTGGTACCTCCGAGAATAGCCTCTTAACTAGAAAGGCCTTGACTACGTCAGTCACCTGAGCTGCATCGCTCGAGCCCATGGCCACATGGAAGTTATCAGGGGTATCCGACCTAGTCCAAAGCTTACCCTCGAATTCAATTATTGTCTTCCTAGCTAAGAGCATGATGCCAATTTTTTTTTCTCTAGCTATAAGTGAAAGGTTACGAGCATATATTAGGGACTTATTCAATAAAATTGAAGAAATTCTTGAGTAGTAATTCGATATGTCGAATTGTATAAATGGGCAATTGTTCCTACAAGTAATAGAGTTGAACCAACTTGAAACGTCATCAGTGTTAACCCATATGTTGAGCGGAATGTGAGGCTTAATCTGGGGAATTATTGAGTCCAGAATGGTCTTAATATGCCTGCCTATATCCGCACACACAACCATATATATATATATATATATATA
>NW_026365742.1:7682-9368 GCF_001194135.2 Octopus bimaculoides | reverse complement strand
CATATATGTGTGTGCGTGTGTGTGAGTATGAGAGTGTGTGTATGTCTCTCTATATATAAATTGATAAGTTGATTCAAGGATCAAAGTGTAGGAGGTTAGTGAGATTCAAGCAATTCCGTAGAAGATATGAAAAAAATAACTTTTGAGAAAAGTTGTCGTTTATTGGCGCAGAAGTATGTGAACCTTTCTCGTATCGAAGTACGGTTAGCTGAAATCGGTTAAATTTTTACTTCATGGTTACCAACTGCGATTGTTGCATATGCGAATAAGCATCCAAAATTTAGGGAATGTTGTAGATAGAATCCAGGTTATATATGTATCATACCTCGCAGAACTTCGGAAGTAGTAAATTATCCAAACGAAGGGTAGAACACGTGTTACTCTTCAGAACAAGGATTTTCCAATTCTTCAAAATATTTTTTTTTATTCGTTTTCAGTAGCTGAAAATTTCTGACCTAAATTTCAGTAGAGAGTTAGGAATCCTAGATCTGAAAAGGATTTGAGCTTTTTGTGCTAAACATAACCTACATTTATTTGAGCCAGTAACATACGGTGTGGATTTCTGAGGTTCTTTTCCACTTAAACGCATGCGTTATTTTGTTAGCTTTCAAACTCAAACATGGATATATAACTTAGTAGCCTTTCTTTTATTCTTATATCGGTAACATTTATAAATATATTTTGATGAATTGAAAAATTCCGCCTATCCTTGATTAACTTGTTGATATTTTTCCATCCTTATAATTTAAGGTCTAAGGGGAGAACTCTTTTAATTTTTATCTTTCTTATTTTTTGCACTTAGTTTTAAATTTTTCGTTTTCCGTTTTCTTAACCTTCCATGTTTTCTATATGTTCCCTTACCAGCTTTTTCACGTTTTCTCTCTTATTCAAATTTATTCATTCGTTATGATATGTAGCTTGTGCCCGAAGAATATGCTTGTGATATTTCTCAACATATGAAACTATTACTAGCACATAAAGACATGTATTGTGTCCTTTAAATAAATGTGTGTGTGTGTTTACGATGATGTATTTACGTGAATGTGCATTTATGCGTAATATATTGTGTGAGAAGATACGCGTATATGACTGTTTTCGATCTATGCGTTTGTATGAATGTGGGTTTATATCTATGTATGTGTATGATTATATTCATGTAATTTCTGTCAGTTGGTTCAAATATTCTTCTTTCTGATTAAATCGGTGAGATACTTGTGGACAACAAGCGGTGGTAAAGCTGTAACTATGATAAAGTAACAGAATATAAACGGGCCAATATTTTACTTATTTTGCAAGTTCCTTTGAACTGCATAGGCTCTCTTGTGCCATCAACAAAAGAAATATGATCATGTGGAATTCATGCATTTGTCAGTTGTAAATTAAGTGAATCCCTTGTCAGCTTCACTCATCTCAATAAAACTCACCTCACTGTTATTATATTGATAATTATATTTATATCTTCATGATATCCATGACATATCCCTCATCTACGAAAGCAATGATTGTCTTCTATTTTTATATCCTTCCATAGGCTGGGACACTACCTTTCTATTACCTCTGATTTTCAATTCGACGTTTAAATTCAATGAAAATAAAAGTCTTGCTGAAAATATATCTAGAGTTGTGAGTAGCAATTTATTTTCTCTCTCTCTCTTTCATGCTGCGCGCAACACACACACACACACA
>NW_026365742.1:0-6599 GCF_001194135.2 Octopus bimaculoides | reverse complement strand
AAATATATATCAAAATAAGCAACAAGGATATCCAAACGTACGATCGTTTCATGCAACCCCATTTAATTTAACAATGCGGTTATTACATCAATTTAATATGCAGAGCAATCCTCAACTGCACAGACATGGAATTTAATTAAATTAGTAGAACAAATGGACACATTAGTATAATTATACCTAACATCTTCAAGAAGTTAAGGAAACAGATAAAGAACATGCTGGCTTCACTCCAGCATAGAAGTTACTAAGTTATCAAGAAGATATACATTGTTACAGACTCTGCCTGTCACTGATTTGTTTGTTTTTATAGGGTCAATTTTCATTTATGGGCTACTTTATCAGATCCGTGTATATCTACGGCTGAGAGAACAAGGGCATTATCTGTTAGGGGTAGGGCCGACGGAGCAGACAGAAATCATAGTTGGTATAGTCATAAAATCAAGATTTATTAGAAGCAATATCATGAGGTTAGGTAAAGGAAATCTTAAAACAAGATGTTCGCTGACAATTAAGGGGGTCGCCCACTAGAAGACCTTTGATAATGAAACAGGGTAAGTCTTATCATGTAGGACTATAGTTAAATGTTTTACACACTGTTGCTATATTGTAAACAGTTAAAGTTTAGGGTTATTCAGAGGATTATTAAGAAGAATATTATATATAAGAAAAGGATAGAAATTTATGAATACTTTTGAGTATATACCAAACATTTACCACAACAGAGAGAGGAAGAGAAATTATCCAGAAATAGTTTAATATTTTCTGTCTTTTTCTTAAATTTCGATAAGCATTCGACGCTAGGTAAAGCCTTACTGAATGTGAGAATGTGAGAAAACTTTCGCCCGACCTCTAGGAAGAACATGAGAGAAATAGATAACCTATTAAGTATAAAGAAATGTACATTAGTGATTAGTGTGTTAGACTCATAGTAAGATTGTAATTTCGATTTCAAGACGGGGCAACGCGTTGTGTTCATTTACGTTGCTTCTGTCTACTCAGCTGGCAAAAATGTGTAACTCTGCAACGGACAGGCGGAGAATATATACGCCATTCAAACCTGGAAACCGGCCTCAATGAACTTGACATGGCCCGAGAGGGGAGCATCTATTTTATTTGATATATGTATATATATACACACATTTTATACATGTATAAAACTATTGCAGATGGAGCGTGAATTATCAAACCTGACAGGAACTTTCGAAATGCAGTATTGTGGGTAAGCAAAGTGCTATCTACCACTTTTCAAATTCTGTTTATTGTAGGTCAAAATATTCCCATGTAAATTTTTACGTATTAAACATTACAACTTGTGATCCATCATATACTGATACATACATTCAATCAAATGTTGAGCTGTATAGATATTATTAAAATGGCAAAGAGACTTACATATAGATATATACAGTGAACTACAAGGGGTTTTCATTAAAGGTTTCCTCTGACCCACGTCTGTTTATTGCAGGAAATGAAACTTGTAAAGCCACAATTATACATGTCTCTACATATCACGTTATAAATTGTAGCCTTCCACTTATTATTCGTTTGCCTTTTACGGCTTCTGAAGTGGACTACGGTGTTATAATAGAGGCAGTTGAATGCAGATCAATGATCAGATTCTTATACTTGTAAGGACGTACACTAAAAGAGACTTCCGATGAAATGAAAGAAGTTGATGGTGACGATGCACCATCATACGATGTAGTCAAGTACTGGCATCACCAGGTTAAATGTAGTCGAACATGGATGGAAACAGCTCTTATTCCTGGGTGACAACATCCCGTCTTTCATGCCGACATCATCCATATATTTTAAGCCGCCGTTTTGTAGCAACTAGCCTAAGAAGAGAAAATAAGTGTTGGGTCCATGGAAAAAATCATTCACGACTCTTTGCATATGTGGACGTTCTCTGAAAAATGGATTCCTCAGATGATCGCACATGTTTAGAAGCTGGAACGGGTGAATTTCTCTCAGGTTCTTTTGGCAATGTGCCAAGAAAACGAGGACTTTTACGGCAGGCTTTTCACGCAGAATGAAGCATGGCTCCATCACTATCATCCTGAGACTAAAGACCCCACCGAACACTTCCAAAGAAGATTTGTGTCTAAGCCTCCGCAGAGAAGGAGATGCTCATATTCTTATGGGAACATCAAGAAGTAGTGATGATGGAGTTTTTGACAAAGGGCAGCAGAAATAGGGAGGCATATTATGCTTCACTGCTGCAGAAATTGTGGGACGCCATCAAAGCAGAGACGAGTGGCATGCTGACAAAAGTGGTCCACCCCTTCCAGGACATCACTGTTGTTCACAATGCGTGTGTTGCGCAGCGGAAAGCATATTCTTCCTGCTATTAAATCCTTCTTAATCCCCCTTACTCTTCGGATTTCGCACCATCTGACTTCCACCTCTCACCAAACACGAAGTCTTTTTTTTTTTGGAAGGGAAAACTCTTTTTGGATGAACTCATTTCCGAGTTAAACTTGGCTCCAGACGCACCCTACCGCTTCTAGAGACGAGATCTTCACAGCGATTGGAGACTTGTGATACCATTGGTGGTGGCTATGTAGAGAAGGACTAATATTTGTGCCACGTTCCGTTTATCCCAGTCCTTGGGAAGTGTGTAAGGAGAAATCTTTAATGAACACTCCTTGTACATATGTGAACATATACGTTGATGCATATGTCGTTATCGTTGTCATCATCATAATTATCATCATCATCGTCATCATAATCACAGACATCAACATAATTATCAATTTAAGCCTGTTCTCTACTCTGGCATGGGCAGGACGGTTTGAAAAAAAATCCATAGCACGGAGGTTTACTTCATATTCCGATGTCTGTTTTGGCATGGTTTCTACGGCTTTACAGAGTGTGCTTTACACAGTGTACGAGAAATATATCTTGTGTGTCGATCATGAAGGAGACCACCTTGAAAGTTGAAAGACTCAAGGGGCTAAATAGAATTGAGATATATTACATTATTTGAGCTTATAAGCCACACACGCATACACACAAATACGCACGCACGCATGCATACACACACACGCCCACACGCACTAATACACACGCATACACACGCCCCCACACGTGAATAAGTTACATGTTTTGGACTCTGCTTTTCTAAATAGATTAGGTTATAAAAAGTAGAGTCCAAAGTGAGCACCTCCCGTCTTGGTAAAACCGAGCATGTTAGGCAAGTTTATCATATATACATACAGAGATAGATAGAGGAACTGAAGCGTACATATATGTGTGTATTGCTGGGGGATGGAGAGAAAGAGAGAGAGAAAGCGAGAGGAATATCTAAATCACAATTTGGCATTTTCGCTTTATAAAATACTATGTGTCGTCACTGTAAGTTTACCCCAAAATAAATTTAGTCACGGGCCAACGCCATTCACCAACGTCATTCACCAAGGCAAGAAACTGACTGGTAAACAATACCCAGTAATGTGTGAATAAATCATGAACTCAGCCCATCTTGTTTATTACTGGTCAATTTTATATGATATCACTATGACACCATGAAGACTTCAAAATTCTATTTCCTATAAAAATCATATAAAACACTTCGAATATTATTTTAGCAAGTTTCAAGTCAATTTCTGTCGTGCCTAACTTCCCTTGATAAGTGCTTATTTTGTTTACATTTTCTCTCTCCGTTAACCTCTTATGTTGAGTAACTTTTTCTTTACATACCTTTCTTTATGTCATTTTTAAAATCATAATCTGCTTTTTCGCATATTCTTTTATGCTCAACGACATTCCTTTGTCTTCTGTTCTCGATAATTACCTAACCTTTTCTTTATTTTTCTTCCGCTTATTTTCCACTTTGTAAACCCTCCTCAGAAATTGTCTCTGTTTTTGATTTTCGTCTCACCGACTACACACTTTTCCTCTATTACCTCCATCATAGTCAATAATCAACACTCTATTAGGTTGTAATGGAAAATATGTCGATTTTCATCCCGAAGAGATCTCTTACTTTATAAGTTCAAAATGCAATAATTAATTGTAAAATGAATGAAAGCTGATATTGAAACGATTACAGTTATGTAAATAAATCAATTTTGCTGTTTTCAAACTTACCATTTTCTTTATTTTATACTACTGAAATTATATGTATGTGTGTGTGTGTGTGTGTGTGCGTGCATATGTATGTATGTATGTATGTATGTATGTATGTATGTATGTCCCTAAAGCCAGGAATTTTCTAGTATCCCCTCGTAAAAACACACATCCATACATCACAAGGCAGACAAGAGTTTTGCAAAATGTCGATTCATTCGATTAAATATTCGTCAAGGCGGTGCCCCAGCATGGCCGCAGTCAAATGACCGAAACAAGTCAAAGATAAAAGATAAATTATAGTTTGATTTGTTGGGATACTTTCCGCTGCAAACATCAAAGGGATCTCGAGTTCATTACTACATTTGGGTGTGAGTGTATATAATATTTACGTATGTAGAATGTGTGTAATAACAATAATGTATTATATATGAAGTATTGTATCCCACTAGCGTTAAGTGACTGAGCAATTAACCTTCCGAGATAATTATAAACTGTGTATAAACTAGAAGAAATGGATCAAACTACCTCATTTGATAAGATTGTGTGGTTGGTGCTCTATTGTGCAATTCGCAATACTGTCTCCTGGATTTGAAAATAAGTTCGACCCCCGCCTGTTATTCATATCCTCTAAACATATAATATGTTTGTATTTCCCCGCAAAATAGTTTATCATCAGGAACAAGTTTCAGTCTGGCGAAATACATCTTCATTGACATTAATCTATGCTTCAGAAATTGTGTGTATTTAGAATGGCTCACTAGCTGTTAATCTCTATAGGCCAGTAATATATAGGGCATATGCAGGAAAGCATAGACACACGCACACACACACATACACACACACAATTACGCATGCACTCTGTCACACACACGCAATTACGCACACACACAAACATATGCATTTATTACGTATATGAATATAGCAGAGATACGATTTCTATTATATTCGGCGTTTAATCCAATGAATCGCCTCTCATCTACAATTTATACGAAGCAGCTTATGAATTTAATCTATAAGGATTTTCGTAATCCTCGCTCGAATTTTTGCCAGCCAGGATCGTTTGCATGGAGAACTGACTGAAGTATTCTTTATTCCCTCGGTTCTGTCACTATGAGTATGAGTGCGGATGTGGGTATGTGTGGATGGATTGACAGATTGACGGATGGATGGACGAATGGATGGACGGAGGATGGATGGATGGTTGGATGGATGGATAGCAGTCATACTAAGGCAACGGAAATTAAGTCTTTATACATTGATATCCATCATCGGTAGATGAAGGTTTGTTTGTCAATTGGTGTTATATAATGATGGAATTTAGATTTTTTTTATTAAGACAAGATCATTTCCATTAAAACTAGTTAGATTCCCATGTAACTAAAAAATCTGGTGATGGTTGTTGAAACTAATTATATTAAAAAAAATTCTTTTTAAAATCCTATTTCAGCTACGAGAAGAATAGAGAAGTATTTTCTATAACTTGCACAGTACTATATATAATTACTAAAGACCAAATTTTTAAACAAGTTTTCAAAACTTTTAAAACATCACAGACTTTGCGTGATTTGGGAGTTCAAGAACGGAACATGGAGTTATTTGATGACAGTAAGTAATGTGTTTCGTGTCATTTTATCAACAATGATAAATGCAATGTAGCCCTCCAAAAATACGGGTACTTGATTATGCAACTGTTTCTTTGCATAATGAGATCTAGTTGTGTTTCGTCGGGTGGTATGCGAGTGTTCTCTCCGTTAGTTTAAAATCGTTAACTTCAAAGCCATCTCTTCCGTCTGTCGTGGTTTGAATATCTAAGTAGTTGATTTTCTCATGGCATGTGCTTTGGTGAACTGCTCTGAATGGTCGTAAGATTTGAATAGAATTGACATTTCATTTTGTTGTATAGCTGATTGGTTTCATACATGTTTATCCAGTATATGCATGCATTTTTCCAGTATATAAAGCGCAGCTATGAATTTTGTAAAACTTATTTCATAGACATGTATTATTTGTTTTTAAGTGCTTTGTGGTGAAAACACTACAGCAACTAGCAATGGCACTTTTCTTTGGCCAATGAAAAAAATAGGAAATAATGTGACGGTCCCATGTCATGCAAATGTAGCGACAAGATACTGGTTCGTTTCTATTGTTTTATTTCCTCTCACATTCTGAAGTTTCAATGTCATCTTATTGGAAGAGAATGATTCATGGCATAATAAATAAAAGCCCCAGAGTGATTAATATGATACAATTGACGTGTTGAAATCATTCAATTCTGCTATTTTACATTTTGTACAGGATACCACATAGTTTTGCTGATGTTAGATGAAGGTTTAAAGCCTCTGTTGTTACGATTCCTGTAATGCCTGAATGTTACACAATATATGCAGGGAAGAAAAGACATAATTAAACTCAGCCAACAGTATTTAACATCATTTCTATTGATTTCGGGGTAATATTATTTTATACGATTTTTTGATTTACTGTAGAGCGTAAGTTTTGTTACTGTATAATTGGTAAGCGGAGAA
>NW_026365741.1:0-245 GCF_001194135.2 Octopus bimaculoides | reverse complement strand
ATGTCCATTGTCTGGAAATCTTTCGCCACACATCTGTGACCTCTTCAGCGTCACTTTTCGTTTCCATGTTTGTTCTTGCTCCACTTACTCTATTCTGTTCTTCTGCTCGAAGACCCTATGTCTGGCAACAGGCCTCTGCACCATGCCGCACAAGCAAGAGAACCCAGTCGTGGCTGTCAGACAATTTCTGGGACTACATCACCCCTAACATCTGGCCACCTAACTCCCCAGATTGCAACCCTCTT
>NW_026365740.1:142-263 GCF_001194135.2 Octopus bimaculoides | reverse complement strand
GCATGTATGTATGCGTACATACATGTATGTATGTAATAATCGCATGTATGTGGGTATGTGTGCATATATGAATGTATGTGTGTGTGTATTTATGTCTGTTTGTATGTATTTATATATGTAT
>NW_026365740.1:0-132 GCF_001194135.2 Octopus bimaculoides | reverse complement strand
TGTATGTGTGTGTGTATTTATGTCTGTTTGTATGTATTTATATATGTATGTGTGTATCTATGTATTTTTTAATGTATTTATGTATGTATGTATTTACGCATGTATGTATTATATATGTATGTACGTATTAAT
>NW_026365739.1:0-465 GCF_001194135.2 Octopus bimaculoides | reverse complement strand
GAGGCTGTTATGTTATTACTGCTGTTGTTAAATTAGTGTTATTGTTTAATTTATGTTATCATATATCAGTACTTTTCATTAATGTTGTTATAATAACTTTACTACTTTAGTTATCATTGTTATATTCCTGCTATTCTAACATTATTGTGCTTTTTGTTATACAAAACTTCCTATATTAACGTGACATCGTTGTTATTGTTTTATAATAACTTTCTCATTGTTATAATATTGCTATTATCATTGTTGTTACAATACACTGTTGTTATTCAATCTGTATTACTAGTGCAACAGTAATTATGTTGTCTTTGCTGTTGTTTTCATATTTACTATTGCAGTTGCTTTGTATTAATGCTGTTATTATTGCAATGTAACTGCTGCTACAAATCCTACCTTCCTGTTGCTCTTATGTTACTGTTTCAATATTACCATTATTTTTATATTGTAGCTGCTGTTCTATTTTATATT
>NW_026365738.1:1536-3378 GCF_001194135.2 Octopus bimaculoides | reverse complement strand
TTCCATAACTGAGATGTGTTGGTGGATGCACTCACCATGCTCGTCACTCATAGCCCCAAGGTTAGCCGGGAAGAAGTCACGATGAGAATGTAAAAAATATATTTTTTAAAGATATTTTGCATCCCATTTTTCAAGCATGTTTTCTATGAGTTCACGATGACTTTCAGTTTTGTGGTTTCCAAGAAAAATTTGACAGCTTCAACAGAAGATGACCATGTTCCTAGTTCAATCTCATTTAGCTTAGAGGGAAACAAGTGGTGGTGGATAACACTGCGTATCTGTGGTCCAGTAAAACCTCCAGCTTCTAGCTTAACATCTGTCAATATCCCTTTGAATTCATTCTTTAAATATTGGAAATCACTAACTTATGATCCATAACCTTCACGAAATTTTTCATAAGGCCAATGTGAAGTAATGGAATATGTACTTTCTGAGGTGTCAATAAGTGCTGGGTGCTTCACATTTTGTTTATCAGCATCATGTTCAATTCTAGATGACTAATCATGTACTTTGTAGTGGTTCTTGTCATCTCTGCTGTTCCAGAGACACAAAAACACATATGCTTTGTGTCGCTGAATTGTAAACCAAGAATTAATAAAAGAACTTTAAGATCGCCATAAATATTACATATAACCGCTCAAATGTGGAAGTGATATATCTCGACTTTTTAAAGGCCTTTGATAAAGTCGATCATGGAATGATATGTCACAAACTGCGTGATCTCGGCATAGTTGGAAAATTGGGAGAATGGCTTCATGACTTTCTGAAGGATAGAAGTCAGGTGGTAGTAGCCAATGGGGCCACCTCCAATGACACGCAAGTAGTGAGCGGTGTTCCGCAAGGCACTCTTTTGGGACCACTACTGTTCATATTGGCCCTCTCAGACATGCCCTCAGCCACACAGAGAGCCACGGTCACAAGTTATGCAGATGATACAAAAGTCTCACAGGTAATACAGAACCCTAAAGACACTATGCACCTGCAATGTGAGCTGGATGAAATATACAAGTGGGATGAAAAGAATAACATGCAGTTTAATGCTGAAAAGTTTCAAGCCTTGTGCTATCAGCATGCAAAACTAATGCAATACACATTAAATACACTGGACCTGGATGGATTGCAATCCCAGAAGCAGAGACAGTGCGAGACCTGGGCAGTTACATGAGTAAAAATGCATCCTTTCATGTTCATGTTGTTAAATTGTCAATGAAATGCAGGCGACTGACTGGATGGATTCTTAGGACTTTTAGAACAAGAGATCAGGAAACCATGATGGTGCTCTGGAAGACACTTGTTCTAAGCCACTTTGACTATTGCTCTCAGCTATGGTCACCAACCAGTGTCAAACTAATCTCAGAACTTGAGGCAATCCAATGAAGCTACACGAAGAAGATAGCCTCTATGCAGCATATAAGCTATTGGGAAGGACTCAAGAGATTAAGACTGTATTCCTTAGAGCGTAGACAAGAAAGATATGCCATAATATACATCTCGAAGGAATTGTCCCAAACTTTGGCATCGAAAGTTACACAAATAAAAGAACTGGACGCCATTGCATAGTGCCAAGGACTCCAAAGTTGCCATCAAGATGTAGGACAAGATACTGCAATAGCCTGGGCTTCAGAGGTTCACAGCTCTTCAATATCCTCCCGAAGGACCTGAGAGACCTGCATGCGGTGGATGTAGGTGTCTTCAAGATGAGGCTGGACCTCTTCCTGTCAGGTGTCCCAGATGAACCAACTTCACGACAGGAGGTGCAGATGAGAGCAGCTGCATCAAACTCTCACATGCACCAAATGTCAATTCCTGAAGTAAAATTGTGTAGCAACGCCAAATGGCGGT
>NW_026365738.1:0-382 GCF_001194135.2 Octopus bimaculoides | reverse complement strand
AGGGAGAGAGAGGGGAGATAGAGATGCGCAGAGAGAGAGAGAGGGAGAGAGAAAGAGAGGGGGAGAGAGACTTAAAGAGAGAAAGAGAGAGGGGAGACGGAGAGAGAGAAAGAGAGTTAACATAAGAGATGCGGGATGCGTATGCTTACAAAACTTATTTGCAGTAGTCGACAATGAGTGAAAGAATGCTACACACGCGCGCGCGCACACATATATACACGCACACAGTCACACACACACACACGCATATATATATACACACACACATACACATGCGCACACACACACACACACGCACTGAGAGAGAAAGCGTCATTGGGACAGAAGAGAAGACGAGGAGAGCCTGTAAATGTGAGACAAGTTAAGGGTGGAGTAATATAAA
>NW_026365737.1:0-517 GCF_001194135.2 Octopus bimaculoides | reverse complement strand
ATATATAAACTCAATAAGACATAAGTCTTAATTAAGGAGATAGGCACATGGGGAAAATCAGGGCACTTCATGAATACTGATTGCTTATTGAAATAAAGGAATATTTTTGTTCCTCATATAGCATGTCAGTTAAAGAAAGAAAGAAAGAAAGAAAGAAAGAAGGAAAGAAAGAAAGAAAGAAAGAAAGAAAGAAAAAAGGAAAGAAAGAAAGAAGAAAGGAGAGAAAGAAACTGAAGGAGGCAGAGGTAGGAAAGAAGAAGAAGAAGAAGAAGAAGAAGAAGAAGATATCAGCGATGGTTGATTTTTGACTCTGGTCTAGATGTATAAATGCAGCTTAAATCTTGCAGCAGAAAGAACAACATTTGACATATTGACTTACAAGAACAGGTCATTCAAAATTCTATAATTCCTGGAATTCTTATAGTATAGAAGGCATAAATACCCATAATATACATACATACAAACACATGCATACACACACACACACATATATATATATATATACATATATATATAT
>NW_026365736.1:0-338 GCF_001194135.2 Octopus bimaculoides | reverse complement strand
ATATATATATATACATCTCTATATATGTATGTATATGTATGTATGTATGTATGTATCTGCGCGTACGTTAATATTTTTATATTTACAAATACACACACACATATATACAGACATGCATGCACACACCCCAAGATACATATACGCATACATGCACGTACACACTCATCCACATATACCTATGCACACATGCACATATACATGCATATATGTACACATGCATTCGCATATACAAACGAGTATATTTATATACCTAAACACATACATACATGCTTACATATATAGCCACATACATCAATACGCTGATGCCTGCATACATGCATATATACATACATACATAC
>NW_026365735.1:0-492 GCF_001194135.2 Octopus bimaculoides | reverse complement strand
TAGGAGTTGAAAGGATTTGTAAAGGTAGTAGAAAGAGGAAATTAGATTTTGTTAGGGGGGAAATGTTAATTTGTGTAGTTTTATGGATTTTATTCGTAATTAGGATTTATTTTGACTGAAAAAATGACGCTGTGACCTAACTTATTGTATTTAGAATATTAATTCCGATTCTAATTCAAGAAATTTGGAAATGTATAACATGGCGTTAGGAAGGGCATCCAGCTGTAGAAACTCTGCCAAATCAGATTGGAGCCTGGTGTAGCCATCTGGTTTCACCAGTCCTCAGTCAAATCGTCCAACCCATGCTAGCATGGAAAGCGGACGTTAAACGACGATGATGATGATGATGATGATGATATATATATATATGTATATATATATATATATACATATATATAAATATATTAGTTTATTGTTATTATTCATACATATAAATATATATATATGTGTATATATGTATTTATGTATGTATATATATATATATATATATAT
>NW_026365734.1:0-559 GCF_001194135.2 Octopus bimaculoides | reverse complement strand
ATATGTATATATGTATGTATGTATGTATGTATATATGCTTATGTATATGTGTGTGTGATTGTATAATGCCTGTCTAGGTAACAGCATACACAGGAATGTGTATGTTTATGTATATTCGCATATGTATTTGAATATTTATAATATAGACATCAATATTTAGTTGCACGTATGTACACATATTATATGAGGATACGTGTGTATACAATCAAATCTGATATGAATATAAATTGTACCCACACATAAAAACTAACAAAAGAAGACCTGCGTATAAAAGTACTTATATATAGATATAGCTGCATATGCATAACAACATACATGGATATGTACATACGGACATACGGACATACATATATACATGCATGTGTGTGGGGTTGAGAGTGGGTTTATATATATATATATATATATATATATATATATGAACCGCTCTAACCACATCTTAATTATTCTAATTAAGGCATATTTTGATTAGAATGCTATTCAAACAATTAGAAATTGTATATAAATATAGCTGTATATATGTGCACTCGCATATTATGTATGTATGTATGTATGTATGTAT
>NW_026365733.1:0-278 GCF_001194135.2 Octopus bimaculoides | reverse complement strand
AGGTATAAGAAAACTGTTATTTGTATACAGAATGTTTGACAGTCTCCTCTGCATCTTCAGAGCTCGCTTTTGTGTGCATATTAAATATTATGTTCTTATCTTTTGTTAGTTCAGCTCTGCCCGTATATTGGTTTCAAATTTTGGCGCAAGATCAGCAATTTTGAGGAGGCGATAAGTCGTTTACACCGACTCCAGCACTCAGTTGGTTCTTATTTTATCGATCTCGAAAGGATGAAAGGCAAAATAGCCCTCAACAAAATTTGAACTCAGAATGTTAA
>NW_026365732.1:0-367 GCF_001194135.2 Octopus bimaculoides | reverse complement strand
GTCAATATGGAAAATTGTCCAAAACTTACATTTTCTGCCTAAGTAGATGTCTATGGTACAATCATCAAAATAGCTCTTTGGAAAAACACACACTTGATGAGCTTGGGAAAACACAGCGCCGGTACTACATGACAACATAATAGGGAATGTCAGGGACCCTTTGCACGTGTAGAAATTACTGCAGTTGGTTGGTGACCTCACAAAATAGGTTCCAGTTGAAAGCTGTATGGTGTTGCACAATCTTGCAATATAAAAGGCGCTGTGAACTGAAGCAGATATAAGCACAATAGCTATCGTAGAAACGAGGTACATGATGAGTTAAAAACGAACAGAGAAGACCACTTGGTGGCGTTGATGGTATGACAGA
>NW_026365731.1:0-408 GCF_001194135.2 Octopus bimaculoides | reverse complement strand
ATATATTTATAAATATATATATATGTATATATTTATATGTATATACAAATGTGTTCGTGCGTGTGTATTTGTATGTGTGTGCGTGTGTGCGTGTGTCCATAAACCTTCTACCTGCCTACTTATATATATCTACCAACCCCTTTTTCCTCTCCTTCAAACATTCATCATAATGTTATCTTTCTCGCTTTCTCATACCTCTGTAATAGTTTCCTCCTCGCTCAGTCATCAACATACCCATTCATTGCGTCATCCATAATCCCCCCCACTCCCTCTTTCCTTTCTATCATTCGCCTATAGTAGTTTTCTATATTCTTCTCTTTCTCGCCCACGCATCCATTACCCTATCTCTCTCTCCCTCCTTCTCTCTCACTCCGTACGTATATATATATATATATATATATATATATA
>NW_026365730.1:0-306 GCF_001194135.2 Octopus bimaculoides | reverse complement strand
TGTTGACTATGGTTGGAGATGTCGGTGGCGTTGGTGGTCATCGTTGCTTGCTAGTTCAGTCTACATGGCCGCATTTGTTCTTTAGTTGGGTTCACCAGTTATAGGTTGGTAGTCCAGAATCCATGCTGCGTTTGTTTCTTAGTCGGGGTCACCACTTTATAGGAAAGTGGGTTATATATCATTAGATGTATACCTGACTTTCCTATATAAAATTAAGAATTAACGGAACGCTGAACTCCAGACAATCAACATAACAAATATTTATTTTAAGGTGGTTAATATATACATCTTTAGCTCTTGTTTGTT
>NW_026365729.1:0-492 GCF_001194135.2 Octopus bimaculoides | reverse complement strand
GGACTGAACTCGGAACCATGTGGTTGGGAAGCAAGCTTCTTACCACACAAGGGTAAAGACACCCCTTCGGTCATGAATAACTAAGGGATAGCATCTAGAAAGTTCTCCTTCAAGATACAAGTCCGGGTAAGGTTGTTTATGGAAGACCAGCAGTCGCCCATGCCTACCATATTCCCCTCTCGATGCCACTGATGTTATCCAGGAGAAAGGTAAAGGCCGATACAGCTTGGCACCAGTAACGTCACAACTCATTTCTACATCTTAGTGAACTGGAGCAACGTGAAATAAAGTGTCTTGCTCAAGAACACAATACACAGCCCGGTCTGAGAATCGAACTCAGTACATCATGCTTGTAAGCCTGACGTTCTAACCACTGAGCCATGCATACATTCTCACTTTATGTATCTCACTTTATATCAGCCTCCTCTCCCTTTCTTTCTCAAACTCTCTCTTTTTGTTTTTTCACTCTTTATACATTTGCAATATATATGC
>NW_026365728.1:0-433 GCF_001194135.2 Octopus bimaculoides | reverse complement strand
ACCATGTGGTTGGTAAACAAGCTACTTACCACACAGCCACTCCTGCGCCCATATAGAGAAATGGTTAGGATGTTGCTCTCACGATCCCTAGATCATGGGTTTGTTCCTGGATTGGGGGCAGTGCATTGTGTTCTTGAGCAAAACACTTCATTTCCCACTGGTCCAGTCCACTCAGCTGTAAACAGGTCACCCTGTCACAGACTAGCCGTCCGATCAGTGGGAATCCTGACCAGCTCATTTAACCAGCAGGATGGCATCATTCAAAAGCTAAAACAATGCAAAAGCACATTGCGACTAGGAATGTACAACACACATCTAATAGTCTGGTTAATCACATGATCATGTAATATATGTACATGTATAGGCGTAGGAGTGGCTGTGTGGTAAGAGGCAAATGCCTTAATTTATTACTTTTTATGTACGAGGTTCATAG
>NW_026365727.1:0-306 GCF_001194135.2 Octopus bimaculoides | reverse complement strand
AACCCTGGGAGTGGGGGACGAATTCTCGATGCACAATACATTTCCGGGGGTGATGTTCGGGGTAGGTCTTCCAGATCACTCGTCATCTTCTAGAGACGTTCTTTCACTTTTGAAGCGCCCGGGCTACTCGAAACATTGCGTACGACACACTACCTCGTCGCATAAGCTTGCCGAAGCATGTTCAATGCCTCTGTAGCTGACTTCCCTTAACGCAAAATTTCACGTTGGCTCTTTGTTCCTGTTCATGACAAACTCGCGTGGAGGCGCAATGGCCCAGTGGTTAGGGCAGCGGACTCGCAGTCATAA
>NW_026365726.1:0-397 GCF_001194135.2 Octopus bimaculoides | reverse complement strand
ATATATATATATATATATATATATATACACACACACACACATATACACATTTGATATATCTCCTACTTATATCTCTTTAGCACACTAAAATAAAGTATTGTCTATACATATTGAAATACATATTAACAAACATTAAAGTACCAGGATCTGATAGCTTAATGTTATTCTTTTTTTAAATGTGTATTTCAATATTTCACTTGGTATCTTAAATAGATTCAAGTTTGAGATTATTGGAAATATCAATACCCAGGCAGAGATAATATTTTCTCTGCATTTCCTTGGACTTCTTTAAAATCCTTCTACATGTGAATAATTTTCTTGCTATCATCATAATATACCACTCTAAGTATACATACATACATACATACATACATACATACATACATACATATTATAT
>NW_026365725.1:0-363 GCF_001194135.2 Octopus bimaculoides | reverse complement strand
ATATATATATGTGTGTGTGGTTGTACAATACAGTTATGAGTATGAAAGTTAATATCTTAAAGTTTAATTGCATGCGTATGTCTGTATATACCATACATGCCAATGTGTATGGTATATACGATATTGTTTCAAGATTTCGTTTTATTCTTACGCTGTGGTTAATACGTATTTATACCAACCTCAAATTCCCGTTGCTAACGTCTTCATAATTATACTTTGTATATTTTTGTTTTTGAGCGTCAATATGTTTATGCATATATATGCAATATTTTTTTTTATTCTATCTGGTTTTACTGAAATGTTATAACTTTTTGGAGTTTAACAACCTTTATTTAATTGATCTTTTAATTACCGTTCATATAT
>NW_026365724.1:0-335 GCF_001194135.2 Octopus bimaculoides | reverse complement strand
TATTATTATTATTATTATTATTATTATTATTATTATTATTAAGGCAGAATGCTGGCAGAATCTGAGTGAAATGTTTATCAGTGTTTTGTCTGCCACTACGTTCTGAGTTCAAATTCCGCTGAGGTGGACTTAGCCTTTCATCCTTTCAGGGTCAATAAATTAAGTACCAATTACAGACTAGAGTCGATGTAATTGACTTACCCCATCCCCCCACTAAATTTCAGGCTTTGCACTTATAGTAGAAAGGATTATTATTATTATTGTTGTATTTGAGGATGGTCATGCTGTCAGTTTAGCCAATAAAAACACACGCACTGTATATTTGGTGTTAATTT
>NW_026365723.1:0-363 GCF_001194135.2 Octopus bimaculoides | reverse complement strand
ATAAGTCCTGGGGTCGATTTGCTCGACTAAAGGTGGTGCTCCAGCGTGGCTACAGTCAAATGACTGAAACAAGTAAAAGAATAAAAGAGAGTATATATGTATGTGACATGATGAATCAGCTTATAATAATCACTCTCAACAAAGTGCATGCGCAAACTAAGACATTGAAATTTTATGCTGTTATTTTACTCAGTCGCTATATGCACCTGTGTAGACATGCCAGAACCAGTGTTGCTATATGTTGAAACATTGCCACACACACAGAGAATGACTGTTTGACCTTTTTTATATTTAATATAAAATAAAACTTGTAAACCCAGGGTCGTGTATTACTATCCTCATAAAGGGAGATATTACTGTATA
>NW_026365722.1:0-430 GCF_001194135.2 Octopus bimaculoides | reverse complement strand
GGAGCCCTATGGCACACTTAGTTTCCGTTAGTTTCCGTTGGTTTCCGATTTTTCCGCTATTTTCGTTACTTTCCGTTAGTTTCCGTTACATTCCGTTAGATTCCGTTTGTTTCCATTACTTTCCGTTATTTTCCGTTACTTTCTACTAGTTTCCGTTAGTTTCCGTTACTCTCCGTTATTTGCCGCTATTTTCCGTTACTTTCCGTTAGTTTCCGTTACTTTCCGTTAGTTTCCGTTAGTTTCAGCTACTTTCCGCTTCATTCCTTTACATTCCGTTAGTTTCCGTTAGTTTCCATTCGTTTACGTTAGTTTCCGTTAGTTTCCGTTACTTTCCGTTACTCCCCGTTACTTTCCGTTCCTTTCCGTTAGTTTCCGTTACATTCCGTCTTTTTCCGTTAGTTCCCGTTAGTTTCCGCTAGTTTCTGTTAGT
>NW_026365721.1:0-504 GCF_001194135.2 Octopus bimaculoides | reverse complement strand
GTGAGTGTGTATGTATATATGTGTATATATTAATATATATATATATGCACATATATATATAAGTTAATATATATATATATATATATATATCATAGGTACACCTGGTAGTTTGCCGGTAAAGCACTTGCATACATGTACACTGTTTCTAATTTCAGTTTATAAATATACATTTGCTAACGTTTCACATGAAACACGGAATTACGAAACAAAATTTGGCCAAGAGTAAATATCAATATTGATTTTGGATAGATATGCGTCTAGATATATATTAAAAGTCACTGAAATATACTATAAATCTACATATATCTATTTATTCAGCTGTCTACACACCCATCCATCCATCCATCCATCCACCCATACATTCATACATACATACATATATACACACACACATATATACGTATATATATCTATATCTATCTATCTATGTCTGTCACGCGCTCTCTCTATATGTGTATGTGAGTATGTGTGCACAAGTATACATATATATATATATATATATAT
>NW_026365720.1:0-207 GCF_001194135.2 Octopus bimaculoides | reverse complement strand
TGTGTGTGTATAATTTTAATCGGTAGTAGCTTACTTAAATTTGGACATTTTGAAGAAGCCCTTACTGGCGAGACTTTCGAGTATATGTCATTAAAATTAAGAATATTAAACTCAACACAAACATTGAAGTCTTCTTTCATTGTTCGTTGTTCTTATCCATTATTTAAAAGCAGCAGAAATATAACAAAAGACTGTTACTCTGAGTTT
>NW_026365719.1:0-467 GCF_001194135.2 Octopus bimaculoides | reverse complement strand
AATGGTATGCTTGCATTTAATGATTCAGAGAAGAAAGATGCATGAAATACTATTATGAAATGTTGCTAAATGTGGAGAATGCATCAGAGAAAGAGTTTTTTAAATACAGACCCAACTGAGGGACCAGCCATTAGAGTTGCCAGCAATATGATAGATAAGGCAATTAAGAATATGAAGATAGGGAAAGCCTTGGGATCATCAGGAATCACACTAAGATTTGGTCTAGTCACTTGTATAGCTAATCAGGTTATCCAGGAAGGCATCATCCCCAATGACTATGTAGTAGTGTTACAGTTAGTTGTTATAAGGGTAAAGGTGATACTTTAGATCAGTGATTCCCAACCGATTTTTGACCATGTCCCACCAAATCATTTCTAAAATCTTGATGACCCCTTGTGATATTTAATTTTTGTTATTCAAATTTTGGTTAATGTTTACAATATTACCCGGAAACAAAATAAAAAAAA
>NW_026365718.1:0-489 GCF_001194135.2 Octopus bimaculoides | reverse complement strand
TATATATGTATATATACACGACAAGTTTCTACACAGTTTCCGCCTTCCAGGTTTGCTCACTAGGCTTTGTACCCTGCAACGGACCAGCGTTCTAATCAGGGAAGCGCTGTGATCTCGGTCACTTACACACCATGGAAACCAAGTGACCGGCCTTATGAGACCCAGAGCTCAAGAAAAAAAAACAAAAAAAACAATATACTGCATATCTGAAACCTTACAGTTTTTGCATTTCGTAATTGAACCACCTGCACGATTTTTTTCTCTTTTTTTTCTTTTTTGAAACGATATTGTTGATCTTCACCAACCGGATGAATACATCTGCCGCTCGTCACTATGTCGAGCGCCAGGAAATGTCATAACAACTTTGTAACCTGGTTTTATGCCTGTTAAATGACGTCACTAGTAATCTTTACGAAAGTTTTCAATGTTGTATGCGGCTTCAAAGAGACAGTTTGACATGTAAATATTTCTGATTAAGAAATGCTACGG
>NW_026365717.1:0-218 GCF_001194135.2 Octopus bimaculoides | reverse complement strand
ACAGATATACATGTATACACACAAACTCTGTTTATATATATGTTCATACAGACACACACATGCAGGCACTCACAGTCATCCATGCAGACACACACACACATATAGACACACAGGCATACACTCACATATACACTCATAAGTATACGCACTCATACACATATTATACACATCAGTATGCATTTATATGAATATTTTAGTTACACATACAAATATATATG
>NW_026365716.1:0-1231 GCF_001194135.2 Octopus bimaculoides | reverse complement strand
CACATAAAATTCAAGAACGGATCTATTTTTAAAATAAATGCAGATATGAATTGCAAAACACAAAATCTCATCTACTGCATCACCTGTCCAAAATTACATTGGCGAAACGAATAACTCACTTTGTCAATGTGCAAGAATTCACAGGCAACATATCCGACAGGAAGAACTAAGAATGATTCCATTAAGTAAACATCTGGAAATATGCCAAGGTTTCGCAGCTTGTGACATATCAAGCCATTATCAACTTTGTCAAAGGCTTTTGCAAAGTCGAGATATATCACATCAACATTTGAATAGTCAAGTAGCTGTTTCAGGACCCAGTCATAATGCTGCAAGAGCTGCGTGAGGCAGCTTCTACCTGGACGGAAACCATGCTGGGTCTCATTCAGCAAGTTATTTTCTTCTAGGAACGCAATCAACCTCCTTCTGACAAATCGTTCCATGACTGCTAATGTGTGAAGTCAGAGAGATGGGCCTGTAGTTCCCAGCTTCTGTTCTGCTTCCACCTTTATGGATTGGACATATGGTGCCTTCCTTCAGCTGTTTGGGAAGTTTACCACTTGCAAGGAAACTCTGGAAGAGTATCCGGAGTGGTCCCGCTAATTTTCGTTTACAAGACTTTAGGAGGACAGCTGGGAAACCGTCGGGGCCAGTTGCCGAATTTGAGCTCATTTCGTTTATGGCAGCTATTACATCTTCCTCTTCAATGTCAATGTAGGTAATGGATGCAGTCTTTTTCTGCTGAGTGATATTGTCAAAGAAATCAGCTGGGTTCTTTATCTGCATGTGACTCAGAGGAGAAGTGAAAACATTCTTGAATTGTGCACTGAGCACTTCACTTATCCATGTGGAGTCTGCAGTCAGGAGCCATTAGGCAGGAATAGGGGTCCTATTTTATACTGTGCTGTGACAGTCTCTTTTACAAATCTATAGAAAGCCTTGGAGATTGTTTTTAGGTTTTCTACTGCTCTCTTCTTCTTCTCTGCTCTCTCCTTTTCATGGAAGAGTTTGATTTTGTTTTCTATTTCTAACAGTGTTAGTTTTAACTTAGCCCTTTTCCTGTCCTCCAGTTCTCTATTTAATTGCTTTGAAACCTTTGTTCTGTGTCTCATAAGGATTTTCCTGTCTCTGGGAATTCTATTGGCATGTTTGCTGGCCTTTCTCTTTGGCACATATTTGGCGCATATGTCTTGTATGGTTAACATAAAATGACTTAGTTTGAGGTCATTGT
>NW_026365715.1:1606-2113 GCF_001194135.2 Octopus bimaculoides | reverse complement strand
ATATATATATATATATAAGAGCAACAACAACAGCAGCAACAATAGAAACAAAATCATAACTATATTTACAAAGCTCAAATCTCTATGTAAATGCTATGAGAAGCAACAACACTGCTTGGAAGATAACTGTGACGAAATGTCAATGTGTGGTGGGGTGTAACTGAAAGAAAGAAAGAAAGAAAGAAAGAAAGAAGTGGTGAGTGGTTGATGACCCGTTAGTAACGAAAACGAGGCCTAAAATTAAAGACGGCGTGTTTAAGGGCATAAGGTGAGAAAGGAACGATGGAGAGAAAGGGTGAGAAAACGAGCGAGAGATGCAAGGAGGAAGAGAGAGAGAGTGTCTAAAAGGAAAAGAGAGAGGCGGAGAACAGAAAAATGAAAGAGCGATAGAGTCTAAGAAAAGAAGTACAAATAACATATATATGTGTGTGTGCGTGTGTGTGTGTGTGTGTGTGTGTGTGTGTGTGTGTGTGTGTAGAGTGTTAGGTGTGATGTACAGAAGTAAAT
>NW_026365714.1:0-349 GCF_001194135.2 Octopus bimaculoides | reverse complement strand
TATGTGCATCTCTGATCATGAGCAGAAATAGTTGGGGAGCATCATAGCCAAGTGTTGAGAAGAATTCTTTGTGGTTTGAATAATTCACCTTTGGAAACATGGATGTTTTGCTCAACATCCTTAAACAAACTTTATTCAGGGACCTTTTGAGAGGGATGGGCTACTCGACCTGAAGAAAATTCTAACTGGGCCTCACCTACGAGGTCATATGCTCTTTATCTTGATATGTGATCACCATGTCGTGCACATATGGTTGTGATGTATGTGCCTGGTTTACCATTATCAGATGGGTAGTCATGATGGGCTTCGTATATTTTACCCCAGAGTCACTTTGATGGCATGCACTGCT
>NW_026365713.1:0-253 GCF_001194135.2 Octopus bimaculoides | reverse complement strand
TTCAAAACTATATACCGGTTAATCCTGATTACTTGTTCTCCTTTCCATGGGCTAACACATACACACATCTGTACACATAAGCCCAAGCTACACACACATCTCTCCCCATTTTATGCACTCATGCATACATACATACATACAAGCACACATAATAAACATTTATGTGTATATGTATATATTTATAATGATATGTGTATGTATAGATATATATATATATATAATTCTTCGAAACGCCGGAGTTTTAATGGTGGCA
>NW_026365712.1:1705-3038 GCF_001194135.2 Octopus bimaculoides | reverse complement strand
TATATATATATATATATATATATATACACACGTGTGTGTGTATGTATGTACATGCTGGCACTCACACCCACACACGATAGCTGTGTAGATAAACATGCATATGAAAGTAACACGGATTACGCGTTCTCTGTGTGAATATGTGTGTGTATACGCGCGCACGCACGCACAGGTACACACCTACCAATATATAAATAGTTGAAAATTTTGTATAATTTTAAAATTATCCGATATATCTATATATCTGTCAATGTCGTACAGAAGACAAATAATGAGCATTTGGTAAGAATAAAAGAGATAAAGAAATAATAGAAGAGAATTTGTGTGTGGGTGTGTGGGTGAAAGGATTTGCAAACTGGAATAGCAAGAAAAAAAAATTGTGTCTTATTGCTCGCATACATACACACATATATATACGGATACACACTCGCATACATACATACATACATACATACATACACACACACACACACAAACATGCAGTCACAAACTTAACCGTTTTTATTTGTTTTTTAATACTTGTTCATAAGATCCCATACATGCACCTAAACAACACACACACACACACACACAAATGTACTCATTCACACACACACAAATGTACTTATTCACATACACACATAGACAGACATAAGTGTATTGTGGAGTTCTATTCTACATATCGAATGTAATGTTTTTTCTGACTTCTAGACATCTAATTCAACCTTTAGCATTTAAACAGACCCTATCTGAGCCAAATATTCTGCTCTATGGTCAAAGTGGCCAAATTTGACCTCTCACACCTACTCTACAATGTCTAAGATAAACAATCGCATCATCGAATTCTCAAAGCTGAGATAATGGATGATTAATTCAAAACAATGTGAATAAATAAGCATTTCATTTGACAGAGTAATCTGAATATTAAAGGGTTAAAATTTCAAGATAAACCCACATGCATAAAATTATATACGTGTTATATTATGAGTGATTCTGAAAGGAGAGATAAAGAAAGAATCAGTTACAGGTACTTGGCCGATACCTTGTTTGTTAATCCACAAGAGGATGTAAAGTAAATCTGACCACAGCAGAATTTGAACTTACAATGCAGAGAGCCAGAACAAATACTAATCTATTTATCTATCTATCTATCTCTCTACTATCTACCATCTATCTATTTGCCATCTATCTATCTACCTACCGTCTATCTATTTACCGTCTATCTATTTACCGTCTATCTATTTACCGTCTATCTATTTGCCGTCTATCTATTTGCCGTCTATCTATTTGCCGTCTATCTATTTGCCGTCTATCTATTTGCCGTCTATCTATTTGCCGTCTATCTATTTGCCGTCTA
>NW_026365712.1:0-1145 GCF_001194135.2 Octopus bimaculoides | reverse complement strand
GTCTGTCTATCTTTCTGCTTGTCTGTCTATCTTTCTGCTTGTCTGTCTATCTTTCTACTTGTCTGTCTATCTTTCTGCATGTCCACCTCTCAACTTATCTATCTACCTCTCATCTAATCAACTTATCTATCTCCCTGTCTATCTATCCATTCATTCAGCAGCAGCAGCTGTTTTAAACAGAATCTATGAGTCTCCTCTGTTCCTTCGATGCATCCAGCTCCCTCCCTCCCCATAACCTTATTTTCGCTGCACCACCTCCAATTCCTCACACTCCTCCCATCTCTCATCCTTTTATTGCACCTCATTTCGTCATCCTCAATACAGCAATTGCCCCATCATCAGCAACACGTCAATTCTATCACCCAAACAGCCAATCTCCATGTCAGTAAACACCATAAGTGTTAGACAAAATACCTTGCAGCATTTAGATTCACTCATTTCAGTTCTGGGTTCAATCCCCACTGGGGTTGATGCTGATTCCTGCCTTTCATCTCTCCAGAATCAATAACATTAGCACAAATCAAAGTAGTTAGAAGTCAATTTTATTCACTAAGCTCTTCACCGATATATTTGTGGCTGACTGCCAATGTTTTATTTCTTTGTAATGTCATATGTTCCTTCTCCATTCATTGTCCTTATGGTAATAAAAGCAATTATTATTATTTTGGTAGGCTCGTTAGCATGTCGGTTGGTCAATCTTTGCGGTATTTGCTTTGAGACTATATATTCTGAGTTCAAGTCCCACCAAGGTCAATAAGACAAAGTACCACTTAAGTACTGAGTGCCATTTAATTAACTTACCTTTACCCTTGTAAGTGAAGGCACATGGTGTAGTGGTTAGAGCATCAGGCTCACAGTCATGAGGTAGTGAGTTCAATTTCTGGACTGGGCTGTGTGTTGTGTTCTTGAGCAAGACACTTTATTTCGTGTTGCTCCAGTTCACTCAGCTGTTTATATTTTGAATTAAATATGCGAGGGGGTGCTGAAAAGTTCCTGGCTTTAAGGGTATCGTGAAAGGCCTGGTTGGAGGCCCAACCTTCCGAGTTCTTTTACAGAGCTTAGAAAAACTGAAGGTTCACTGCAATATGTACGTGGATTTGAGAGGGGAATATGTTGAATAAAATCATAATTAACTGATCCTCCTG
>NW_026365711.1:0-332 GCF_001194135.2 Octopus bimaculoides | reverse complement strand
TAGCGTTCAATACAAATTACCTTTCGAAGCGCAAAACGCACCTACTCTAACATTAATACATTTTCTTTAGCTCTAATTTTCTTCAACGTTTCTTATACAGTAACAGGTCACACTATGTGTATATAATTGTGCTAATGAAACATCTCTGTGGACGTTTCTCAGACGACTATATCAATCTGATCTTATACATGTAATTTAGCCTACAAGAGGTAGAAAACAAGCGAAATTTCGTATTTGCATGAGACTGATGGAAAGAATAAATTACATCATAGAGATATGATATATTAATGTTCCCACATTAATTTTTCAGTTGATCCATGCAGTAGCAATCC
>NW_026365710.1:0-329 GCF_001194135.2 Octopus bimaculoides | reverse complement strand
TATTATCGGTCAGGATTGTACCGACAGACGAATTTTGCTGGCTCACTGAGCGAGTACGAACTTCGCGCGTGCGCGAGTCCCCTATTCGGTGTTAGGGAGGTGCTTCGCGTGCGGGCGTTCGTAACAATATCATTATTATCCTTTTCTTAAAAGTTGCTTTGGCACACTTTTCAAGGCCAAACTCCATCCCGATATCATCACTGAATTCTTTTACAGTATGTAGTAGTCCTTCAAGCTCTTCATCATCTTTCCCATATAGCTTTAAATCATCCATATAATATAGATGGCTTATTTTCCTGTTGTCAATTTTGTAGCCATACCCTGTTCTA
>NW_026365709.1:0-327 GCF_001194135.2 Octopus bimaculoides | reverse complement strand
TATTTATCTATTATTATTATTATTATTATTATTATTATTATTATTATTATAATCGGTGTTGTTGTTGTTATTCAATGTTTATTTTTTTTGTCTGTCATAATTGTTAGTCTGGACGGAATGAATAGCGTAGCTTAGCATCCTGATCATTGCTCTAATTACAAACAGTGTGTGTATATGTATGAGGATATACATCCATATATATATATACATATGTATATATAGACATTAACACACACACACAATCATTGCTCCAATTACTGACAGTGTGAGTATATACGTAAACGCATACACACACATGTATGCACATAAATAAATATATATATGCAT
>NW_026365708.1:0-284 GCF_001194135.2 Octopus bimaculoides | reverse complement strand
CCTCTCCACACTTTTTGATTATTTTTCAAATTGAAACTTGACAACCACAGCAACAAAGTGATAATAAAACAACAATTATAAAACAACAGCAACAGGACCATTGATAGCTGTTTCCAGTGTTGATATAAGGTCTGAAGGGGCTTAGTTGGTAACAGTTACCTTATTAATTGAAGGGTGTTTTATCAACTCTGGAAGAGTACAAAGTAAAGCTGGCGAATGGGATTTGAACTCAGAATGTAAAGAATTGGAAGATTACTACAAGGAATTTTTCTGATGTCTATCAA
>NW_026365707.1:0-821 GCF_001194135.2 Octopus bimaculoides | reverse complement strand
AAACACGTAGAAAGACATTTAATTAAATAAAAAAGCAAGTTGTTTAGACGGAACGGATGTGTGTGTGTTTGTATGAATACGTCCCCATGTATGTTCATCTGTATATAAAAAAAACATGTACGTGTGTTTATACTTGTATATAAAAATGCATGTATATTGCTTCGTCCTCCCGTCTGTTTTTTTTTTGTTCTTTACTTTGTGTTTTGAATATATATATATGTATGGATATATGTATACATGTATGTGTGTATCTATCTATCTGTCTATGCACATGTACAAACAGGCATACTGATATGTAAATATATATATACATATAAGCACACACAGCACTATATATATATATATATATATATATATATATATATACATATACAATTATATATGTATGTGTGTGTATATGCATGTATATGTATATGTATACATATATGTATACATATATGCATATGCACACACAACATACACAAATGCGCGTAAGAATTCACTCGGATGAATAATTTACACATACAGGCGTAATAACAAATGCGCCTACGCGTACAGATAGACAGGTAGATAAAAAAAAAGACAGGTAGATAAAAAAAAAGACAGGTAGATAAAAAAAAAGACAGACAGATAAAAAAGAAAGAAAGAGAGCGCAGAGAGACAGTAAATGAGCAAATAGGTTACACGTGAGATAGGAAAAAATTTCCCCTGAGTATGAAATGAGTAACCTGGACCCCAAAACTTGTCGGATCTAAAGGTTAGATATTTTCTGCGTAATACTGATTGCTAGCACGTATTATTATTATTATTTTATGTTTGACTTTTGTTTTGCATTTGTACAA
>NW_026365706.1:0-226 GCF_001194135.2 Octopus bimaculoides | reverse complement strand
TATATATATATATATACACACACACACACACACCCTGTTATATAAACATACACACACACCAGGTTTTTTTTATATATACACACCATGTTACATGTGTGTGTAATGCTCGTCCAAATGAAGAGATTTATTTGAGAATGGAATGGATTATGCCAGTGTGATGTGTGTGAAAGACTACGATAAGAGACACTGTCATTGGGTTATAAATAGGGAGACAGGTAAAGCGAAG
>NW_026365705.1:134-265 GCF_001194135.2 Octopus bimaculoides | reverse complement strand
TATATATATATCTTGTGTGTGTGTGTGAGTATATATGCATGCATACGTATATATATTTCCTGTAATGTACACAGTATGAAGGTGCAAGCTACTGATAGTTTCTTCCTTTGGAGACTTGGGTCTAGGCAGGT
>NW_026365705.1:0-124 GCF_001194135.2 Octopus bimaculoides | reverse complement strand
CTTGGGTCTAGGCAGGTTTTTATAACATGCCTGGTGTCTCCAATGCAAGAGACTGACAGTGGCTTGTATCTTTGTACTGTGTACATTAAATAATATTTATCTTTCACTGGATGGAGTATTTTTG
>NW_026365704.1:0-709 GCF_001194135.2 Octopus bimaculoides | reverse complement strand
CTGACAAGTACTGGTTTATTATTATTATTTATTTTTTTTTTATGTTTCTAGAATGTCATGTATATAAACACAGACCACAGAACAAATATGTATTTTAACGATATCTTTAACAAGAGAAGAAAAGAGGTATAGAGCATATTTTGAATACATCTTTTTAAATGATAAAACCCGTTGTGTTTTTAAAAAGAAATAACAAAAAAGGAAAATAAGAAAGAGAAAGGAAAAACTGTATATGAAGATGTATTCATACAGTCCAACGAAATATATACATTTTTACAGCTATTAAATGAAATAAGTTCTACTAGGAAACAGATACTCTGTTAATAATGTTCAATAAAGTCTAATAAAAGCTTTCCGATTGAAAAAAAAAATTAGTTTTCATTTCATTTTATATATACAACGTCTTTATGGAAAACCACTCTGTGTAAAAACACTTTTCAATGAGTTATCATTTAAGTCTTTGTATCGTGGTATACTAAATTTCATAATATTTTCAGAGGAACGCATTAGACAAAGACACTAAGATTGGGCTAAATATTTGTTAAAGGAAAGAGAAACGTATAAACTAGATTTATTTATTCATTTACTTCCTGAAATTTTTAAATGTTAGGCTTCGAGGAAACGTGTTATATACATATCTATCCATTTAATCTATACAAATACTTACATACATATATACATGCATACATACATACATACATACATACAT
>NW_026365703.1:0-228 GCF_001194135.2 Octopus bimaculoides | reverse complement strand
AAACTGATTAGATTTTGGGATCAATCCAGTACCAGACAAGGATTCTGGATCATTTTTCTGGTTTTTTTACTTAATTTTTGTGAGCAGTCGGGGTCATAAGTGTCAGTCAAGCACTGGGGTCAATGAAATCACTTACCTGCTACCCCGAAATTGTTGGCCTTGGTTGGCCTGAGGCTGAAGTAGAAGACACTTGTCCAAAGTGTCACACAGTGGGACTGAACCCAGAAC
>NW_026365702.1:0-206 GCF_001194135.2 Octopus bimaculoides | reverse complement strand
ATACATACATACATACATACATACATACATACATATGTACGTATGTACGTCAGACGAAAGCTAGCAAGCCGAAACTTCGAAGTCCCTGTCACCCCTCTTCTTGTAATTGTACAATAGATATATACTCTACAAAAAGTTAAATTGTTTTTATCGTAACTCGACATAAAAGCATAGACACATACATACATACATACATACATACATAC
>NW_026365701.1:0-294 GCF_001194135.2 Octopus bimaculoides | reverse complement strand
CTTTTTTTTTTTTTCAGAACTCAAATATACCTGTGATTGTTGGACCCTAATTCTGTCAAATGAATCATGTTGCTCTGGACTCCATTGCGGTCCCTTATCCTTAGTCCCATCAATAGACTTCAGCTCCCTGTTTCCAAGGTAAACCCTTCTTCTTTATTCTTGATGTTGCTGGAGAACTGAGGGGCAGTCCGAAGTTCTATGTTAGAAACATTTTTCATCATCATCATCATCATCATTATTATTACTAGGACTTTCGAGCGAGATCGTTGCCAGTGCCCCTGGACTGGCTCTTGT
>NW_026365699.1:429-536 GCF_001194135.2 Octopus bimaculoides | reverse complement strand
TGAATCTTCTTGGTGAGTATTCAGAGTTTATAACTGATTGTGAATATTGGTATGCAGTTTTCTCTTAAAATATGTTGCCTTGTATAGTTTTAGCTGTTTCCTTAACT
>NW_026365699.1:0-194 GCF_001194135.2 Octopus bimaculoides | reverse complement strand
AGTTGTACCATGTTTTAAACAGCTGTAAATTGAAAACCGGGTTTTTGAATTCATTAGTACCACATAATTAGCTGTGTTGTCAGTAGTTTCTTCCTGGTCTTTTGATGTAGTTAGGCCACATAGACTATGTTCTTTTTATACTCATTTCTTTGAATCTCAGAGGAACAAATATATGTAAAGTTATCCTTGGCAGG
>NW_026365698.1:307-421 GCF_001194135.2 Octopus bimaculoides | reverse complement strand
ATCATCATCATCATCATCATCATCATCATCACCACCACTATCATCATCATGACCATCATCCTCAGTCATCATCATAATCATCATCGTCATCATCATCATCGTCATCATCATCAT
>NW_026365698.1:0-125 GCF_001194135.2 Octopus bimaculoides | reverse complement strand
CATCATCATCATCATCATCATCATCATCGTCATCATCATAATCATCATCGTCATCGTCATCATCGTCATCATCATCATCATCATCATAATCATCATCGTCAACGTCATCATCATCATCATCATCA
>NW_026365697.1:0-307 GCF_001194135.2 Octopus bimaculoides | reverse complement strand
TTTTGGATACATTCACTGAAACACGTCCGCCTAACAACAGTAGCGACTTTCCTTCTCAAATATTTATCATCTCTGTCTCTTCCGTCCTTCCTTCCTTCCTTCCTTCCTTTCTCTTATTCTTTCTCTTTCTTTGTCTCTCTCTTTCTCTCCTTCTCAATCATCTGTTATTTCTTTTCTCTCTCCCACCTTTCTCTCTCTTTCTCTCTCTCTGTCTCTTTCTCTCTCAAGCTCTTTTTCTGAATTCTCTTTCAATGTATGTCTCACCTCTACACTCTCTCTAACACGTTATGTTTTTCTCTCTCTCTCT
>NW_026365696.1:0-340 GCF_001194135.2 Octopus bimaculoides | reverse complement strand
TAATAATAATAATAATAATAATAATAATAATAATAATAATAAAAGATTGACTAGCCAGTGGTGTCCTAAATGTCATTAGAGAGTGCATTAATGCTGAAGTCACCCATGCCACAGGTGTGCTTAATTGAGTTGTATCTTTATCTTTTATTTTTTACTTTAGTCTCTGGGCTGCAGCCATGCTGGGGCACTGCTTTGAAGGGTTTTTAGCCAAACTAATCGGCCCCAGTAATTATATCTCTTTAAAAAGCCTGGTACTTATTCTCATGGTCTCTTTTGCCAAACTGCTTAATTGTATATATATATATATATATATATTTGTTTTGCAAGATTTTTGATGTGA
>NW_026365695.1:0-662 GCF_001194135.2 Octopus bimaculoides | reverse complement strand
TACACACACAAACATACACACACAAACATACACACACAAACATACACACAAACACACACACATATACACACACACACACACCACAAACACACACCACACACAAACACCACACCACACCACACCACACACACAAAGACACAAACACAAAGACACACATTCACAAACACACACACACGACACACACCACAAACACACACACCACACACTCACAAAGACACACAAACACAAACACACACACACATTCACACACATACAAATTTTTTTATGTTTCTTCAGCAAGCCAACACATCTAGTGCTTACAAGGATTGGATAAAGTCAGATTACCGAAGCAAATTGTTTTTACATGGAGTTACAACATAGTAAACATCTGAGTCATAAACCTGCCAAACATTTTAGGGATGTCACGAAAATCGCCCTCAAGGCTCTTAGGGTGGATGTTAAGAACTTGGAGCAAATGATGGAAATCAAAATCTGTTTGAAAAGAAGTGATTTAAGATGATTGTAAAGTACTTCAAACACAGAAAACGGAACACTTCATCTTGAAGGAAGTACTTCATAAACACGAATTAATCTCAGTCCTCGAGATTTTATGGCCTGATAATGTTTGTAACATGGAGGTGCAATGGCCCAGTGGTTAGGGCAGCAAACTCGTGGTCATAGGA
>NW_026365694.1:0-452 GCF_001194135.2 Octopus bimaculoides | reverse complement strand
ACTACTACTACTACTACTACTACTACTACTACTACTACTACTATTAACATCGTGTTTTCCATCAGTATCACCATCAGAGCTACAACAGCAACATAATTAAACATTATCGCACTCATAGTGTCATCACTGTCACTACCGTCATCGTCGACAAAGTCGGAAGAGTCGTCGACATCATCGTTGTAGTGGTGGTCATCATCATCATCATCATCATCATCATCATCATCAAGCCACTCCTCGTTAAACCCGCTCTCTGTCTTAGGATGAAGGATTGTATAGCAGAAATACACACCCCGTACAAACTTAAACTTCTACACTTGTACACACACATGCACGCAGGCACGCGCGCGCGCGCGCGTATATGTGTAGAGGTTTAAGTTTGTACGGGTACACACATACATACACACTACACACAATATATATATATATATATATATATATATATATATATATAT
>NW_026365693.1:0-400 GCF_001194135.2 Octopus bimaculoides | reverse complement strand
ATTTGTTGTTGATAATAAACTCTTATTAACTTCACAATCTCCATTTTCTTTTTCTATATACGGTATTTTTATATAAGCGATCACCCTGCAATGATTAAGGAAAATAGTCTAATAAAGGGACATATAAGCCCTCGACAGAAAAAAAAAAGGATTTTCTTATTTGCGTGGAAGTCGATCCTACATCCCTTTGTTAACGCGTCTAAGTGTGCTACCTTTACACCAACGGATTAGTCTCTGCTTTTCTATCAAGTTTAAGAACTATATTATTTCGTATTTGCATTTGCTCAATGTAAACAAACTTTCTCTCACTGAAAGAAAGTATATATAAACAATAAATTGTATAGAAACATACAGTTGACAATCCAATAATTCATTTATATTATAATATAACATTATGCAT
>NW_026365692.1:0-218 GCF_001194135.2 Octopus bimaculoides | reverse complement strand
TTCATACCTACACATACACACACGCACACGTCAAGATCACCAGCCCTCTTTCATACGCACATACGTTGTCTCTTACACACACGCGCACCTTCATTTTGGAATCACTACTACTCTGTTATCTCTACTTTTTAGCACTCCTGTGTGACCCTTCTGTCCGGCATTCGCAATTATAGATCGCTAACCACTACACACATTTTTTCTCTGCTTGTTTCTCTCCT
>NW_026365691.1:0-393 GCF_001194135.2 Octopus bimaculoides | reverse complement strand
CACACACACACACACACACATATGTATATACATATATGCGCATAAATATGTATATATGAATGTGTATATGCATGCGTGTGTATTCATGTATGTATTTATGTATGTATATATGTAAGTATAAGTGGTCTTGCCAAAATCAAATTGCCGTTTTTCAGACTTACCAATCTCGGAATACTTTGCAGTCATTTTAGAAATGACTCATCGATATTAAACTCATCGCATATTTAGTGTTCATACTACTATCACGCATACATGCATACGTATTCATACACGCAAGCACACACGTTCACACACACACATATATATGTGCATACACAGGCACTCAATGTGTCCAGGCAACCAAAATGTAAGAAAGACAGAAAGAATGTGGGGTGGGACAGGGTGGTGGCAATG
>NW_026365690.1:0-248 GCF_001194135.2 Octopus bimaculoides | reverse complement strand
ACCACAGCCACTTGGCTGAATCCCATAAATAAATAAATATATATATATATGTATATATCTAGTTGAAAAAATATTAGAGATATATACAAATCAAATTTTTATATATAAATGATGGAGGTGAAAACTTACTACACAGCTACTTACTACACAGCCACTCCTACGCCTATGTATATACATAAATACATACATACATTCATACATATATACTGATATACACAAACATACACGTGTATGTGTGTGTGTGTGTG
>NW_026365689.1:0-694 GCF_001194135.2 Octopus bimaculoides | reverse complement strand
GTATATATATATATATAAACCTCAATATTGCAAATGAGATATCAGTAGATATTCGTTTACATGTTATGTAATGAAATCATACTGTTTCAAATTCTTCACTTTCATTACTTTCTATCTCTACCTCTTACTCTCACGTTTACATATCTACTCCCGCTACCTCACTTTTTCTTTTTTATTTCTCGTTCTCACTTCGTTCTTTTTATCGCATTCGTTCACCATTCCTATTTCTAGCTATGAATGTTCAAATATAAAGCAAAATTTAAATCGAAGCGGTGCTGATAGTTATGCAGAGCAAGTCTGAGTGTAATTGATTCTATTAGACATAATAAACACTGACATTTACAATGGCCGCCTTATTCTTAAATTTGATATCATTAACAGTAATTGGTAAGATGTAGTGATGCATGCGAACAGTTTGAATCAAATGCAATAGACATTCTGGCTTTTCAGCATCTACTACGAGAGTTTTCTTTTTGTGCTTCTACATGTATATGGATAAATCTATATATCTACCTTCCAATCACTTTCTTTATGGATGTATGTAACTGTATTATACGTAACAATCTTTTTCTATCTGCGTATGTATGCGTGTATGTATATAGGACAGTATATGCACATATATATATATATACAGACACACACATATATATATGTATATATGTAAATATATATGTATATATCTATATCTATATAT
>NW_026365688.1:0-355 GCF_001194135.2 Octopus bimaculoides | reverse complement strand
AGGTGTGTGTGTGTGTGTGTGTGTGTGTGTGTGTGTGTATGTATGTGTTGAAGTTAGTTTCAGCTAGGACTTCAAGTCTCGCCCAGTGGCATATTTAATATATTTATTGAGAAACAAATCTTTCCTTAATACAGTTCTATATTTAAGAGATGAAGAGTTATGTACATTATTTACATTATTTACATTTGACGGATATTTGTCCTCATCTTGATTGTTGTTAACACAACGTTTCGGCTGATATACCCTCCAGCCTTCATCAGGTGTCTTGGGGCAATTTCGAACATGGGTTCTCATTCCTAAGGTACTTTTTCGATGTCATTATTATTATTATTATTATTATTATTATTATTATTAT
>NW_026365687.1:0-240 GCF_001194135.2 Octopus bimaculoides | reverse complement strand
TGCTGCCGACTATAACTGCGCTTGCGCGGTGGATTTGAAAAATTATAATGCATCAAAAATTATAATGTCTATTTGTCCCATAATTATACGTTAATCGTAGCGCCCGTACTGAAGAGAACACGGATAGCACATTATTTTATTTGTTCATTGATGTTAGAAATCTAGATACATGTGGTAACTATTGAAAACGTTTTTATTTTTCATCCCCTTCGAATATTTAGGAACTTTTGTCTTTGTCTT